>NW_026999357.1:0-300000 GCF_037126465.1 Ornithodoros turicata | reverse complement strand
CCACAAAGATCGATATCGACGGGACGCGCCGTAGTGAACCAACGCTAAGATTCCAAAGGGGACTAGCAAGAACAACGCAATTGTACGCAAGGAGTCGCGGACAACCGAAGAACCCATGAACCAGTGCGCCGTTTGAGAGCAAACGATTCTGTTGCTCTTCGATTCAGCTCGCGAGTGAACGGTTCTCCCGGTTCTCCTACTCCTTCGATTCAGTTAAGTTCTCAGACGTTCTTCGATAACCGGCCCCCCGGCTTTACGACTCGCTTCGGTGATAGAGCTCTCCGATTCATCCCAGATCGTGGGGCTCGGCTAATCACAAACCAGTAAGCTCTCCGCGTGGCCAATCGAGCTCGTGGCCTGTCATATTCAAGCTTCGGAGGAATGCCGACAGATGGCGCCCGCACCGGAATAGTTGAGTGGTTGAGTGTTGATTCATTCGACCGCCGGAAACGGTGGAAACACTATCTGGAGCGGGAAGTAAGCTCGAGCGCCGGTGGCTTTCGATTCTTACTGACAGGTCGCAGTGAGTCTCGCTGTTTCCCATAGACTAAGTTTATTGATTTCGAAAGAAAAGTGCTGCACCGATCCATCACCAGTTCTTAAATGCATGCGAGGTCCATGGCGAAAAGAATGCGAGAGGATTGCACTGCTTGAACTAGTTCAAGGGGTCAGGCAAAAAGAATAGACTTACTATGAAGGGGACCAAAAAGGAAATATGAAAGCGATTTTGCGTGACCAAAGAAAGCCCTGCCGAGACGCAAAGACGAATACAAGCAAAAAACAGTAATACGGAGGAGAGAGATACGCCAGTGGTGGTCGCCCAGAGGCTTTAGCAAATCTGGCGACTAGGGGGCGTAGACTGCGCAATGCGATTCCGTTTAGTTACATACTTGCATTTCGGCGAAATCTGTTAGGGTCACGGACACTATACACTGCCGGCCAACCGTGTTTGTGGATACTTCATTGTCTCAGGGTAGTTTCATTTCTAATCGACCAGGGGGCGCCGGTGACCTTTTCATTTTCTTCAGGAAAAAAAAAAAGTTATTCCTAATCCAAAAAGAAGCACGAGTTCTGCGTAATCCGTTTTGTGTACGTTTTGCATTTACTGTTTGCACTGTTCGATCAAGGCACGGGAAAAGTATTTGCGCCGTAAATAAATAAAATAAGCAGAAATTCTATGCCAAAGAGCGGTGTCCAAGGCATGTCTACATAACAAACAAAATTGATGATGGTCTTTTTGAGAAAAACGGTCCTGAAAAAGCGATTTTCCGGCACCCCTTCGCGATTATGGCGTCACTGTAGACGGGTAGCTGAAGGTATGAGTAGTAAGTACTGGACTCTCACAGTGCACAACGCTCAACTGTCCTGAATACGATTTAATTAGCAATTAGAGCTAATTGGGACCCCCCACATTAATCAGCACCCTCCAGGGAGCCACCACACTAATTGGGGAACGTCTAACTCGTGTCCAGACCAGCTGAGCGTTGTGCACTACGGGAGTCCATAAGAAATAAAAAAATAGGCAGAAAATAAAGTAAAAAGATAGAAATAGAGTGGAGAGAAACAATTTATTCGAAAATAAACGATGCCGCGGCGAAGAAGCCGCTCCGCAACACCCGAGTGACCAGCGCCCGCCATGTTGGTAGTTGGCACCCAGCAGTTGCAGAGATCGATGACAGGTGGCCACTTAGTTGCAAGGCATCACACCAGATGGCGCCACCATCATAGCTCTAGACGGGAAAGACAGAGAACAAGATACTAGCGGCAGGTAAAAATGGCAGCAGTGCTAAACAAGTCTAAACATGCGAGAAAAGGCTTAACACGAGCGCGGTCAAATCACTCGCTGGTCACCGCTAAACACGGCAAACATACGAGGAAAAAGGCTTATGGGGGCGATCGCTTAGGCCTAACCACAACGTCACAACACTACGCAGCTAACACAAGGCGGGAACCACTGGGCACACATCGCTAAACATGCGTCAACACGAACAAAAGGCTTGCTCACCGCAAAACAAGTCTAAACATGCGGGAAAAGGCTTAACACGAGCGTGGTCAAATCACTCGTTGGTCACCGCTAAACACGGCAAACATACGAGAAAAGGAGTGCGTCAAATCACTCACCTTTTCCCCCGCGGCGACTGCTCATCAGCCAGGCAGAAACTGAGCGAGCGCGGGGAACACACGTCTGCTCTCGACGACAGCCAGCCAGAAACTGAGCGAGCGCGGGGAGCGCACGTCTGCTTTCCACGACAGCCAGAGAGAAACTGACTGAGGAGACGCGCAGCGGCAGCTATTGATGCGCGGACGGGCCTCTGCTCCACCCGTCGCGCAGGGCGCGCGCGCGCTCCTAGCGCCGTCTGCGCCGCCCGCGGGTGTTTTCGGTTTCGGCTCTCTGCTGCGCGCGCTCGCGCTCTCCTAGCGGCGACGGGTGGCTTCTGAGTTTCGGTTCCACTCTCGTTTCTTTGCGCGCGCGCGCGTTTATCTGTATAAAGGCAGCGCGCTCCGCGCTCACGTCATCACTACGTGAAGATGTTCAGCTACCACTCGTTACAAAATTGTTCCTGCACCCACGCTTCTTGGGAAGAAGTGGAGAAGGAATGTTTCAACAGCGAAAGTCCCCGCAACGAGCTCGTCATCACTGCTTTTCGCTACGTGATAGACATGGTAGGCTTTGGCAACATAGGAGAGATCTCGCTGGGGCCGCTGCAGGAGATGGTGCGTTGGATCTACGCCCGTTACAAGAACGTCTGCATAACGGTTCCTGACGGACCCCTAGGACTGATGAGCGAATTTGTGAGCTTGTCCAACGCAGAATTCAACTACATCGCTGCAGACATCATGGACCTTCTCGCTCGTGCCATCGCTCTTATTAAGCACGCCCTGCGGAAGCAGCGACATTTGCAAGCAGTCTACATCGCCAATTTGGTCATTGATTTATTGAAATACCGATTGGTTATTGACATGCAACGCATTAAACAGTCCGAATAACTTTGACGAGACTCTGTGTGTTCTTTCACTGAAGCATCTTTATTGAATACAAACAAAAGAGTTGGTCAATAGATGCCTGCACCCTCTCTCCCTTGTCTGATCATCTCGTAATGCTGCGTTCGTGAGATCAGACGTGCCAGAAAAGGGGAATCTCCATCGCAGCGCCGTCATTGCGCGGGTCACTGCACCAGCACGATGACAGAATGGTAATTCTTTTCGTACACCCATTCCGCTACCACACTGCCACGATGACCCGTGCTTCTCCTGTCTGCGAGAGAGAGAGAGAGAGAAGCATGTCTCGACTAGAACTTTTATTCTCGATTACATGCGCGTGCAGCTCTTTGTTCCACGGTTACTCGATGCCTTGCGTCGACAGTCTCGGGCTCTCTTCCGGGTTTTCCGGTGCTGCACAAAGAGGGAGCACTATCGTAATGCGATACGCGTCAAAACACTAGGAAAGCTTACCGTATTCGCAGCTCCCATAAGGGAAGGAGTGTACGGCATCCACGAGATAGCGTTTGTCGTCGTAGGGGACCAAGCTCTTCTTGAGTCTCGAAATGGTGTACATCGTTTGCTTTATACTCTGGATGGTGCACTGCTTCTGAGAGACCGCCTTTTCATTGAATAGAGAATCTCGGTACACTTCGTGCAATAAATGTTTCCTCACCACGTCTTTCTTAACTCCTTTCGCTCTCGCGATCTGTTTGTATGTCCCAGCCAAGAGAATGCTGTACATTTTCGCTCGGATGGCTACGACTTCCTGAATAACTCCGCCCCCCGTCTCGTCTTTGAAGTACCCCATCTGATTCGCGTGCTCGTCGTTGAAAAGTGGGTGGTCCGGCGGATAGGAAGACAGATCTAACTCACTCTCAATCTTCATCAGCTGCTCTTCCAGGCTTTCACACGTGAGAGAAAAAATTATGCTGTCCGTGTCGCTATAGATCAATTGCACTGGACATGTCAAGCGAGAAAAGAGCGACTCGTAGACGAAGCTGTACATTCGGACTTTGGATATCTCAAGAATGGCAAAGCCCACGTAAAGGGGGTGCGTGCATTTGATGCGGCGTTGTTTCATCTCGTACAAGATGCACTTGTCACTCAGAATGTGAAAATGCTGACTGTCGACGGAGCTAGCTTTTCGGAGCGCACTTTCTTTGTCGTAGGCTAGGGCATACTTTTTCATGCGTCTCACATTTTGTATCGACTTACCGAACGTACTGTTCGACATGGTTTTGTACAGAAGTCGCTCGAATTTCGTGCTCGCGGCATTCCTCAACGCGACGTTTCTCTGCACGAAGGTTCGCAAAAAGTTGTCTTGGCGGAATGAGAGGATGCTGTGAACACGTTTTATTTTCATGCCCAACCTCACGTACAGAGCGAGCAATGCATAATGAACGACGTAGCGTTCTTTGTCGTAGCACGTCAGCAAGAGTTTCGTTGTGGAAGGGGCGTTCAGCGCCAACGCATCTTTCAGGTGGCGTTGGTAGGGGGAGAGTTCGTTCTCGTCCACGCACCTGTGTTCGGGTGCCAGGGGAAAATCCCTGGTGAGCGCGTGCAGTTCTTCAGGATATGACAAGTCTACCACGTAGACGTAACCCACTTCCGAATCGTGAGGAATGTTGAGAAAATTGATCTCGCTCCACCTCGAAGGATCGACCCACTCAAAACCACCTGTCGGGAGATGGAAAGTCATCGCGTACGGGTACAAACTGTTCACGTCGAGGTACTGGATAAAAGTCTTTTCTTGCTGGGGATCGTAATCGTCACACCCCTCGTGATTAGCCCGACAGTATCTGTGGAAGCTGTTACAAATGCCTCCCCTGATTCCCTTCTCGATTGTTTCGTACATCTCGCGATCGCTCATGAGCTCGAGTTTGACTTTGGTGAGCTTCAGAGCGCTGCTCCACGCGTAACTGGCGAGGGACACTGTGCGTAGGATATCTAACCTATCCGTCTCTAGCGCAATCTTCCTGAAATACAGTACGACGTCGCAGAGCTGACAGGCGTCGAGCGTGACGTAGAGACGCGTGTAACCGCCGAGGTTCTTACATTCGAACAATTCGAAAATCTCGAGGGCGTACTGATAGTCCTCGTCCGTGATCTCTTGGTCGTTCAGGTCACTTTTGAAAGCTTCCTTTGGCGGTAGTGCGGGCAAATTGTACGCTTCGAAACTGTCGACGAAGGTGTACGGGTAAATGCCTTTCCTGAGAAGGCGTCGGAAACGGTCACCATACATTTGACGGGTACAATGAAACGCGCTTCTCGCCACCGCTGGCGAGCAGGGTTCCACCAGGTTCGACAAGGAGAGGTTGAAAAACTGCGTGGTATCGCGGAAATGGAGATCGCCAATGTTGAACCCTCTTATCTTTTCCGAGCTCGAAGCTAAGATCCACGGCTCGCCCAGATTTAGAACGTGCATGTGGCGGAGAAGGGAGCTCAAATCGTACTGCAGGTTGTGCACGCACACGACGAGTTCTTTGGTGTTACGACACGTAAGGTTACACGTATCACACAGCGTCGCGACAAAATTCGAAGAACCGGGCTCTACGAAGCTGGGTGTGGTCGTGATGCGATACCTTCCGCGTATGTCGGTTAAATTCGATTCCACAAAATTCGCAGTGTGTAGCGCTCGCGTGCCGAAAGTGGTCTTCCATACTCATGACCAACGGCGCAGGGACAACTGTTCAACCTATCGATTTGATCGCTAAATCGCTTGAGCGAGAGCAAGCATTTCTCTGCCGCGTTGGGTCCCAAATAGCCATCTACGCCCATTATTTTCCCGTCCCAACTTCTCACTACAACGATGCAGTACGAGCTCATCCTGTGCACACTCACGGCGTCCTTCACGAGCGCGTCCTTTTCCAAAACGCTCTCCGTGTCCAACACCGCGAAATAGGGATAGGGATGCATGTACTGTATCTTGTTGAAGGAGACACTCTCCCCCGCTTTTGGCATTTCGAGAATCACTTCGTTTACGTCTCGACACAGACGTTCGTGTTGCTGCAATGCCTCTCTCGTTCCGTAACCGGACGTGCATTTCTCGCAATAAAAGTAGTCACTTCGTCCCATGAAAGTGCTAAATTTTCGGATCCCATAGAAATGCTCCTTAACCTCGAGCAAGTGGACTTTATCTTTATAGAGCGTACAGGGAACCCGTCCTGTTGTTATCGAACTCGTCTGCTCGTCGAACACGTAGATGTACACGGAGATTTTGTTTTTTCTCTCCCACAGGGAAATGTCTTCGTAAGTGACTGGGAAGCAGGGCGGCCAGTACGTTACGCGCGTCTCCGGATTCGAAGGATTCATGTACTTGCGGTATCTAACATAATCGTTTGGGTTGTTTCTCAACGGATGCAAGAGTGCCAGCACGCTATACTTGAAACACTCGTTTTCGTGATTCGGTGGAAGTTTGACGTTTGTGAGAGTCTTTCGTTTTCTTTTTAGCAGCTCGGGAAGCTCGATCGTGCACCCAATCCGCTTCGGTTTTAAGCGCGTTAGTTTTAAGTCGACACATTGGACGTCGTTCGAGGTGAAACCAGACCCTTCTCTCGCATAGTTTTCAACGCGTTGCGAGGATTCTGCGATAGCAGCATTTATCGCGCCTTCGATTTCTTGACGGTTATGAACCACTCTCATGTGAAGGTTCACGTGAAGGAGATGAGAAGTCAACCCGTCGGCTCCGTCCTTAATCATGAGCGCTTTCGAGCACAGACAAAATTTGAAAGGCATGGGATATGCTTCGAGGACGCGCGTGATTACTGGAGCTATGCTCGGTAGATAGAGTCGCAAATCGTCGACGTTGTCATCGTGCGGGGAACAGAGAAGCGTGTACCTAGTAGCCGTTCCGTCAAATGCCTCGTCTGTGACAAAGAAAGGAAGGAATCGTCTCTCCGTGACGGAGGGATGATTCTCTACGACGTGTTCTCTAATTCAACGATTCTACGACCCTGGACAGGCTCAGCTTCGTTTCGAAATTCTGGGCTTGCATCTGGTGATTCATCTCTAACCCTACCAGACAGAGGAATGAAATCTGCATACGACTGATCCCCTTCCCACATGAGCAATTCGTCTGCATTGTCATGTCCATCTAGGGGTTCGTCGTCGTCGTCCGTTTCATTTATTACGAAAGGTGGACTACTGACTCTGTCGTCGTCGTCTGAAAGGACGACTGGGCTGTTACCGAGATTCTCTATTCTAGCTTCGTGCTCTCTTTCTACGGCCACGAGCATGGCATCGATGGGGTCGTACTGACATACGAGACAGCGCGGCACTGCGGTCAAACAAAATCAGTACGAGATTCCCCCTCACGAAACAATGCTCACTTTTCCCTTCAGTTGAGGAACGCTTGAGATTGATGATGATGATGATGAGAGAGGATGGGATGAGTCCCTGTGTGTGTTCAGTATCATGCGGTGACAGCGGCTATCGGTTCCTGAAAAACAATGTCATACATAGAATACACTCTCACAGCAGAGACGGTCAACTTACATTTTGCTCCACGTCGTGGATGGATGGATGCCCCTCGTGGGCTTCCTGTCAATCGTCGTAGAACCAGCGCACCTTTTATAGTCGCTACACCGCTGACCTCCTCCTCGCACTGCGACGGTGTCGTCTGTACTTTGACTACCCCGCCTTCCGTCTTTCGCGCCTTTTTGCGATGTCGCATATGACAATGATACCATCGACGTTGAATAAAACATTACACTAATTTTCTAGCTAACACTCTGGGCCGACTTGTATATGACGATGAGAAGACCCAGAGTGGGATTCGAACCCAGGATCCTTCTACACTGGGCACGACACACTAACCAGCAGTCTAATTCGTACTGCGTGACGTTTTTCGTATTGCGGGGTTCGTGTCTACACACGTCACAACATGTTCAAACACGTCCAAACATGTTCAGACATGTTCAGTGACGTCACAACATGTTCAAACACGTCCAAACATGTTCAGACACGTTCAATGACGTCATAGAGAGGGTGAGAGGAACGAGTGTGTCCAGGGCGACTTCGACGGTTCGCCGCCCGTGTCCGAACATGTTCAAACACGTCTTAACATGTCCAAACACGTTCAATGACGTCATAGAGAGTGAGAGGAAAAGCTTTACTATAAATGACGAAGCGAACGTTCGATCGTCATTCTCGTGCCATCATGATCAGCTTGGTAGATCCTCGTAAGTAATACCCATGACGTCATCATCGTCGAAATGTTTGAAGAGTTTCGTTTCCAGTGTACAACACTTTTGCTGCGCGTGAAGTCGGTTTTTTCCCGCCTCACATATTTCGGGAGATTGGCAGCGCCCGCTTCTTCTGCACCAATTGCGGTGGATTGTGGTCCAAAGGTACGCTTCCTCGTTATTTTTTAATACGTTCTATAACCAGTCACATTTTTTTCAGAGCAAAAGCATTGGACGGACCGATTGATTCGCCCGTTTCTCGGCTGTCGGACGGTACCGTTCGACGTACGTTGCGAAGGACTTCGACTATTGAAGGAAGATGGAGAAGATGGACCATCAGTGTCACTCTGTGACTGAAGAAGATTGTACGTGTGTGTGTTTGAGATATAAAAACACGCGTTTCTCACACTCCTTTCGTTGCAGATTACGAATGGCTACTGACGGGAGATCTACCTCTGGTCCTAACCTTCAAGCCTCCTCCGAAGACCTTCTTTTTGCGAATCGGCGATCAACTGACTACCTGTCGCTGCGGTGGACTCTGGTCGAGAAACCCCAGCCATTGGTTAGACTCGAGCCTTCGTCCGTATTTGGGCTGTCTTCCCGGCTACGAAACCAAAGCTGGAGCCTAATTCATGTGTAACGAGAAATAAAAAAAGGTTGTCTACTCTCATTCCGTCTCAGTCATGACGCCCGAGCAGAGGTTTGCCACCTTTGTGCAAACGCGAATGTATCGGGACTTGCTGCGATTACGCGATTATATTCACGGCGATAGCTGCGAGGGAGACTTTCGCTCGATTCTCAAGACGATACCCTTACGTCTGTTCACCGTCAGTGGGAAGATTGCAAAGAAAATGAAGCGTTTCGTAGATTACAAGCTCGAGCTGTTGGAAAAGTATAGACGAGGAGAGACAGTCGACCCGTGTCTCATCAACGCGGGTTTCAACCGACCTATCGTCCGTCGCTACTGGCTTCTCCACACATCCCTCGACGTCACGGTGCAGACCGGCGACGACGAGCGTCGGGTCAGCACGTTGGAAGATCGTCTCGCAAGCGTCTTGTGTATGTCGTGAAAAAATAAATAGTCTATTTTTACGAAACGAGTTCGCTCACGAGGAGACGTTTTATTGTTTCGTCATTCTCTTCGAGGTTACAGGAAAACATGGATACACAATTTTTCAAGCTGTAGCGTTTCGACATGCGCGTGGCTACGTAGATACAAAAAAGCCCGCAGTAAGGCGAAAAAGGCGATTGAATACACTTGTCGTTATACTCGTCCACTGCAGGTAAAGTCCTTCGAAGGTTTGCTTCGATGGGGGGAAGTCCGTAGCTGTCGAAAAACACGGCAGACCCGTCGTAGTTTTTCAGGTAGAGCACCCAGTGCTGCCCGCGCCTTCTTCGCTCTTCCGTATTGATGATTAAATAGCCGGGCTTGCGTAAAACGAAGGCTTCGTCGGAAGCGCAAATGCCTCTCAGCATGGAGGAAGCGAGGGGGTTCAGGGACACGAGTTCCAAGATGTCGCTCTCGTACATCTTTTCTATGGGAAGGTGACCGTACGGTCCTTGTCGACGCACATGAGCTTGGGACACTCGGAAATCAAGAGGACGGTGACCGCGTGTGGAAGGGCTTTAGCGAAGCGTAATTGCAGGCGAACGTTTCCTTTTCGCCACTCGTTCAAATGCGAAGGAGAAGAACACTTGTCCACGTCCAAGTTGAAGTAGAGAAGGAACCCGTTCGTTTTAAATCGCTCGTAGCTATACTTGAAATGTTTCTCTCCCAGTTCTTGCAAGAAGTTAAAGTAGGGAATTTTGACGAGGTCGTTCTGAAAGTCGTACTCGGCTCGCACTTGCTGGCCGTCCACGGAGAGCATCGAATGAGACAGGTCGTAATGGCGGAATTTGTAGGGGTTCGATTGGATGTCGCCGAGAAAGTCGGACGTGGCGAGCAGGGCGACGCATAATTTGGAAGGTACCCTTTCGGGGTAAACGTTTTCAAAGTGAGCGTCCAAGCTCCCGGCACTCAAGCTCCGCACCTTGGTTTCCAATCCGCGTAACACGTAGATGGCCGGCGTGGTCTGAAGCCGCCGCTCGTATTCCAAAAACAGGGAAGGTGCCAGCGTCACCTTTTTCAAGTGTAACGTCATTTCTTTAATGTCCACCTCGTAATTGTACGTTTTCTTGTCGTTGGGGACCGATACGAGTTTAAATTCGTCGTTGTTTAATAGGAAAACGACGCGAATTTCGACGGCAGGTACCATCAGGCGCGGCTGTTGAAACAGGTCGGTATTGATCTGACCGACCAGGTTAAAGTATTTTCCACCCTTCGTCGCTTCGTAACGTTGTTTCGGACCGCGAGACGAGACGTCGTAATCGTCCTTTAAATGTTCGTCGTCCTCGACATAAAGTCCAGCCGCGTGCACTGTTTCTTGAGCCATGGGCGTGGAATGAAGCACGACGTCCAAAATACTCCTGTAGGCGTACAACTCGTTGGAACTGACGAGCTTGTTGTTCGCATAAACGGTGACCGTCTTAAACATGCCGCTCAACAGGTGGTTTATTGGGAAAACGACATCTTTCTCGTCCATTTCTTCCCCGTCGTCGCGAACAATGCGCACGGTCAAAGACACGAAACTGCCGTAGAGATCCAAGTGTGCCCTTTGCAAATTTTGAATAGAAAATTCGATCACGGAATTATTTACTCCGTTGACCGGATAAAAGAGTTGGTACGAAGTATCTTCCACGCCGTATTGAATGGAAGGGGGTTCGAATATCATCACATCACTCGTTAGACAATGCGGTGACCGTTGCGTCTGTATTTTTGCTTTCGTTGACGTCATGACGGAGCGCGCGCAGCGGATGTGTGACCTTCACGGCGTACCAAAGATATCTGCAGGTGCGTCGTGTGTCGGCGCCTTTTGTTGTCTTTTGCGGCGTTTCTTTCCATTGTTGTTGTTTCCAGAGCCCTCCATGGAATCCAGCACGTCTCTCCCCGTTGCTATGGCCGTCTTTTTTACTGCGCGCGATATTCCTTCGCCATCGGCCAAATTCCGCGCCAAGCGCTTCAACGTTCTCTTGGCGATCGGTTTTATTTGCTGCCAGATGGGAACGATAAACTTGGATATGTTGCTCAACACACCACCCCCTCGTTGGAAAAGGGGTCCCGTGTACACGGGAATTATTTTGGGGGAATTACGGTACATATTTGAAATGCAACGTTAGATTGGTTCTGCCTTTGGACCGCAACGGCAAACGTCTTCCCGTTTCGTCCGCGAGAACGATCGTCACTGAAGGAATTTCGAATTGAGACAGGTTAAAATACTGGATGTTATCTAACGTGTAGGTGACGACGTGCTTGTCTTTCTCGTAATAAAAGGGTAGTATTTTTAATATCGGTTTTTTCCCGCTCCCCACGTACGTGGGTTCCACGATATCCGTGTAGACGATTATGTTGTGAAACGGGGGTTCCAGGAGTACCTCGACGGAGCTCGTGGCATCCTCCTCCCCCGTGAACACGGTACGCGATTCGAAGCCCAAAAGCACGGCCAGGTACTCGGAAAGTCTTAGGGTGGAGGTGCCCTCGGAAAGCCGAATTTTACATTTCTGTTCGGTTCCGTCGAAGCTGAAGCGCGCGCGTTCGCCTACGCGCTGGTTAATCGCATCAGAAGTGCTTGCGGCGTCGCATAATAGCCGGGAGGCAGATGTACTTGCAAAGATCGAGGAATTTTCGTCTTGATCGTGAAAGAAAATTGGCGCGCTACGGGGAGAGAGACGCGTAGCGTTTCTCCGTGTCCCTCGACGGCTGTGAGATGTAGCAGCTTGACAAAGGGTTCCGGTACGTGCAACCCTTTCGGCGTTTTCAGAGAGTAGACGTTATCCGCGAATTCTAGCGAGGCGTCCAGCTTGTGCGTCTGGAAATACTTGTTGAGTGTGTTCCGTAGGGACGTGGTTTCCGAATTCAGAGTGACGTCGCCGAAAGCGACGGGTGCGGCGTGCTCCAATAAGATGGAGGTGGCTTCGCGTTCGCTCAATTTGGGAGGTTTCACCGCACGACCTGCTTCGCGGGACGCTAGCGAGGCGTCGAGCGCCTGTGCGAGCCGAGGGTCCAATTCCACGGCTTTCACGTCCACGGGTAAGACGAAGTCGTATCGCGATTTATTGTACGCGAAAGAAACGTTAATTCCGAAAGGGCTTTTCCCAAATCCCTCTCGAGATCCGAGGTGACACGAAAAGTTCTGCCGGCTTCGACCGTGTCCTCGAAAGAAACCTCGATTTTCGCATCTTGCCTTTCGTACCCGATATTTAAAAAATCGTTACTTATGCTGAGATCCATCAGACCGACTTTATACCGATTCGAGAGCTGAAGCGGACTATCGAAAGCTACCGTGAAGGCGTTGAGTTTATTCGAGGGAAACTTATCCATGCTGGCGTTCGAGAGCAGGTGGACGTAGATGTCTGACGTCATTTCCCAATCTTGACCACGTCGCTGCTCGGAACCCAACTGTCGTGTTCTTTGTCGTAACCGAACCAGCGAACCAAGGAGAAGCTCTGACCGTTCACTTGCTTCTTTCTCAGCACTTTCGTTACTGGCCAAGGCTGATTGGCGTCTCGGGTTACGACGAGTACCTCCTCCGGGTAGAAAGATCCGTCCACTTCCTTACCCCGGTAATCTTCCAGGTGTACGACGGGAGGAGAGGTGTCTCTCAGGCGGGAGACGGTGAAAATCTGAGGCGACCAACTCCCTTCCGAGCTCTTATGAAAACCTTTTCTGTGTAGTAGGACCCTCACTTTATCCCCCAGTTTGAGCTTCTTTTTCACGGAGGGTACGACGGGCTTCCCATTTATCTTATTGAACAGCTCCAATTCGTTTTCGGGCGTGACTTCGGACGGGCTGATGCCCAAAGTCCTGTGTTTGGTGTTGTTGTAGTCGCGCACGATCTTGGGAAGCGCGGAAACGAAGTGGTATTTTCCGTTACTCTAAAATAACGGAATATTCTGTCGCGTAAAGTGCGTATGACGCGTTCTGCCTGCGATGCTTTGATTACTGGAGAGAAGGTAGAATACATGTGTACCTTCTTTCGTGAGAGATACTCCTTGACGGTCTTGTTGTAGAATTCCCCTCCTCTGTCGCAAAAGATGCGTGTAGGTACGTTACCTCCCCGAAAAAGTCTTATCATGGCCCTTTTCATTTCGGCGGGGCGCTTCGTCTTTAGCGGGAGGGTGCGCAGAAAGCGGGAGAGGGAATCGATTGCCACGAGAATGTAGCGGTAGCCACCGTTGAATCTCTTGTATTTTGAAAAATCGGCGAGATCCATTTGCCACACGTCGTTGATCTTGAGCGCGATGATGCGTCTCCTATTAAACTTTCTTCTGACCGGATGGTGGAGCGTGTAGGCATCCAGCTTTCTGAGAATGGCGAGAGCCTTCTTTTTGCTCAAGTGATGCGCTTTTCTATAGCGTTCCACACCCCCCAAACCACCCTCTGGTTTCTCATATCCCTCCATAAGTCGTCCACGCAATGGAGGCCTGCTGCTGCTGCTGTGAGGCTCGCGAGATTTGGGCAGAGAAATCAGACGCAATAGTTTCGAGACTTTGGGGAACCAGGAAGGTTTCTTTCCCGTCTTACGTTGCAACAAATAATTGACGAGTTCGTAAACGGAGGAGTGTCTGATGGGCTTGCCCGACACGGAGACACAACCCTCGCGATCCCAGGAAAGAACCTTCTTTAATTCCGAGACGACCCTTTCCGCTTCCTCTTCGTCCACCTCTGGAGAGAGGAGCGAATAGTCAAAGTCATTTGTAGCGTCGGACGCCTTGTTTTTATTGTCGTAGGGGTCAAATCCGTACTGCTTGAGTATGCGATACAGTGCTTGCAGTATGAGTTTCACTTTGACGTCGTCACTCTCCTTCGAGGAAAGAATGTTTCCGATGGAGAGGTGGTCACTTCAATTCTCTTGGCCATTGGCGAAAAGGTTCAACACGGCGGAAAGCAGGAGAGGAACCACCGACGAAAGAACGCCCTGTCCTCGCTGCTGAGACAGATAGCGCTTCAAACGTTGCGGATTCTTGTGAATCTTTTTGTAGGCGAGCCGTCGTAAAAAGCGTTTGTGCTTCTTCAAACGCGCGAACGTATCTGGAGCTAGAGCCACCTTTCCGTTCAATACATTGAGGCAAATTTCGGAGAGGTGTTTCATGTCGGACGAGGACGAACGTCTCAAGACGTCGCGACGGCGTGGAGGGGGTAGAGTGGAGAGTACTTTGAGTAAAGTGAGGTGAGGGCGGAGATTCATTTCGGAGCGTAGATATATTGACGTTCTCCCGGAAAGATATTGCTACGCAACCTGTGATCCTCGTGCGTATAGTTGTGAAGATCCACGAGTAAATATGCGTGGGGCGACGACATCGCTTGTTTATATGCGTCCAGAAAATACTCCAATCTTTTTCTGCCAAATAGCTGTTGGCCGAAATGTTCCATCTGGTGCACGCTGCGCACGGTGCGCCACAGGACGACGTAACTGGCGTTGTAGGATATTGTTCTAAAATGGCTACTGTCGAAAAAGATGTTTTGAACGAGTAAGAAGATCGACGCGTTGGCGTGGTGAGAACCCCGAATGAAAAGATCGGTCACCTCCTTCAAGGAACCGGCGTCGGTCATGTGATCGTCGACGACGATCAGCGTAGCGCGCGACGTGTCCCACTCTCGCGGTAGCTCCTTGGTAAATTTTACGGAGTCCCCGAATTCGTCCTGCATGCTCGGCGAAGCATATTTCTGCACGTAGAATATTTGTGACGGAGGCTTGTCACCACGTCGTTCAGGTTCCTCAGCACGTTAGCAACGAAAGTAGATTTGCCGCACATGGAGGGGCCGCTTAAGATACAGCGAAAGGGATGACGGAAACGAAAAGGTTCGGGGGAAGACATGTTGCGTGCGTACACGTTGCACGAAGAGAAAGAAGAGACTGAGACTCGAAGAGAAATGCATCGCTTTTATTTACACGTCGTCGTCGTCGTCCTCTACATCGGAACTGCGTTCCCAATACAGATTATCCAGGCTAAAGTTGGACTTCTTTTTCGCCAGTCTGTCCGCCGCTAAGATGCGGTCGAGCGTCTTCATCTTGTCCTGACACATTTCTTGACGCGCTTGCAACCATTCCAGGCGGTGGACTTGAAAGGCTTCCTCCACGATGCCGCGAATAAATTCGCGAAGTTCTTCGTTTTTTGTCTTTTCCTTGCGACGACGAGAAGCGCAGGAGAATAAACCACACATGGCGTTTTCCACGTATCGGTCAGAATGATGATGCGAGCACGGTGCGCGCTGCCTTTATACAGATAAATGCGCGCGCAAAGAAACGAGAGTGAAAACGAAACTCAGAAGCCACCCGTCGCCGCTAGGAGCGCGCGCGCAGCAGAGAGTCGAAACCGAAAACACCCGCGGGCGGCACAGAGGGCGCTAGGAGCGCGCGCGCGCATGCGCGGACGGGTGGAGCGGAGGGCGCGCGCGCATCCATAGCTGCCGCTGCGCGTCGCCTCAGTCAGTTTCTCTCTGGCTGTCGTCGAAAGCAGACGTGCGCTCCCCGCGCTCGCTCAGTTTCTGGCTGGCTGTCGTAGAGAGCAGACGTGCGTTCCCCGCGCTCGCTCAGTTTCTGCCTGGCTGATGAGCAGTTGCCGCGGGGGAAAAGGTGAGTGATTTGACGCGCTCCTTTTCTCGTATGTTTGCCGTGTTTAGCGGTGACCAACGAGTGATTTGACCACGCTCGTGTTAAGCCTTTTCTCGCATGTTTAGACTTGTTTTGCGGTGAGCAAGCCTTTTGTTCGTGTTGACGCATGTTTAGCGATGAGTGCCCAGTGGTTCCCGCCTTGTGTTAGCTGCGTAGTGTTGTGACGTTGTGGTTAGGCCTAAGCGATCGCCCCCGTAAGCCTTTTTCCTCGTATGTTTGCCGTGTTTAGCGGTGACCAACGAGTGATTTGACCGCGCTCGTGTTAAGCCTTTTCTCGCATGTTTAGACTTGTTTAGCACTGCTGCCATTTTTACCTGCCGCTAGTATCTTGTTCTCTGTCTTTCCCGTCTAGAGCTATGATGGTGGCGTCATCTGGTGTGATGCCTTGCAACTAAGTGGCCACCTGTCATCGATCTCTGCAACTGATGGGTGCCAACTACCAACATGGCGGGCGCTGGTCACTCGGGTGTTGCGGAGCGGCTTCTTCGCCGCGGCATCGTTTATTTTCGAATAAATTGTTTCTCTCCACTCTATTTCTATCTTTTTATTTTATTTTCTGCCTATTTTTTTATTTCTTATGGACTCTCGTAGTGCACAACGCTCAGCTGGTCTGGACACGAGTTAGACGTTCCCCAATTAGTGTGGTGGCTCCCTGGAGGGTGCTGATTAATGTGGGGGTCCCAATTAGCTCTAATTGCTAATTAAATCGTGTTCAGGACAGTTGAGCGTTGTGCACTGTGAGAGTCCAGTACTTACTACTGGTATGATAACTCAGTATATACTAAATGAAAGAGTAAAAAAATGCACTTTCATGTCAATTCAGTTTCATCATATTCAGAAATCGTGCGACCGCGCAAGAAATTGTCAAAGTTGCGCTACCGACGCCTTCGGAGGCGTTTTCGCGATTTTTCTTCAAAAATTTTTCGGGCTTTCCCACCAAATTTAATTGTCTTAAACAAATCTTCACCACCCATTCTGCCAGTAAGAAAAATTGCTTGCACAAGAAAGCAGCTGTTCGGAGGATCCAGCGCGTCAAATTTGGAAAAGCTGGCACTGCCCAAATCGCGCTCATTTACTCGCCGACCGAGAACGAAGTATCGCACAGACCTGTGACTAAGATTGTTTTGCTTCTTTCCGAATAAGGAATAACATTTATTTTTTCCTGAAGAAAATAAAAATGTCACCGGTGCCCTTTGGTCGATTATAAATGAAACTACCCTACAGCGAGGCAGGCGCGTGTTTGTTGCTTGTCTACACTCTTGGATCTGGAGCATATGGTTCGCGATGGGAGTTTTAATACGACTTGATGACTTTCCTGTTGGGGGAGGGAGGCCAGCAATGTATGTGTTGGCCACGGTGTTTCTTTTTTTCTTTTTTGCATGACAAAGTTATGCAGAATTATGTAGTGCGACTGAATGGGGCCCCTGTATTTTGTGTACCCTCCTAGGTGATCTCGAGCATCAGCTCTGCGTAATCCGTTTTGTGTACGTTTTGCATTTACTGTTCGCAATTTCTTACTACCCGCAATTATACCTTCAATAAGTCTAAGTTGCACCAATTTGTTGTGTTCTTTCAATATATAAGGTGTCCCAGAAAATATGTAATCGAATTTTAATAAAAAAAACAACGCCACATAGAATCATTTGGTCAACGACATTTGTGTTGACTAAATTTTTGCCGCCTCCTGATGTGCATGTCATGTAACCTAAGTTTAATTATGTAAATTTTTGCGAACTGAACTCGGAAATTTGCCAAGTAAAGGTCACTTTTTTGCCCCACCAATGTGAAGAGCGTGCCGAATTTACTCAGATTAATGATAATTGACAGGAATATTGGGGAGCTATCGCATCGGGAAAAATAGCCGAAAATCATGCTCTACGGGGCTAGCAGAGGATAGCGCGCAGTGGATTTTGCAGCGAGATAATAGACCTGTGCCTGTTTGTAAACAAATGACGTCATAGTGTTCGACAGCGCCACGAATTTGGTAGAGTTGAAGTGCGTTCAAAGCTAGTGGCGAACATGGTCGCAGCCGAAAGCCACGGTCTTGAGAGGATTACGGTGGTCTCTGAGAGGGACGCGACCTTCGGTCCTGCTTTTCTTTCAATAGGAGGCAGCGAACAAGTGCCCATTCGTGGAACCCAGCTCTCCCCTTTCGATCTGTTTCGGTTTCGGTCTGTCAACCAACGCCACTATGACGTTTGTCGGGTGGAGGTTGGAAACCCAGCCCACAACGGCCCACAGCGGCATGGTAGGAAGAGATAACGCAGACATAGCTTATCGCGTCCTGCTTCGGCTGGGACCATACTTTCCCTCTACCAATTTTAGGAACTGTCACTTTTCTACTATCCCTCTGTCTACTATCCCGATTCACGCCTCCGCCGCCGGCCCAAAATGGACCCAACGGCGCCGTCGACAAAAACGGCATCGGCGCACATCTCTACTTCCCCTTTTCTCCGGACGGCGTAATGCGAAAAAGGAAAACTCTGGAACCAGCGATGCTTCGAACTCCGATTCGAAGTGAACTGCGAACGAATACTTTGGTCGTTCGTGCATGAGTTCATTCAATCCAAGCAACTGAGTCGTGAAGTCTGAACGGTTCATTCACGAACGACACATCACTAATCGTGGCGCCGGTCGGAAGAGAGGAACAGAGAGGAGAGGCACCGATGGCACGACACGCAGTCGGCGAGGAATCATTGGTGTCCTGTGTCTTCTTTTTCTAATGTTCTGTCGAAGTAGCAGCTCCTGTGGCATAGCGGTTAGAATGATCGCTTTCCATGCCGAGACTGGGAGGTGACACGGGTTCGAATCCTGCCACCGGCTGTGCTGTCTGAGGTTTTCCCTGGGTTTTCCGAAGACTTTTCAGACGACTGTCGGCACAGTTTCCCCTGAAGTCGGCCCAGGACGCATACTAACCCTTGTGTCCCCCACTCCTTCCTGCTGTCCTCTCTACATCTGTCCACGTCTGTACGCCGCTCATAGCCACCTGACACGGAACGAGCGAATGTTCTGTCGAAGTTCGGAAGCTCGCTCGGAAAGTTTGCTGGTTGTGGGCGGAATTTGAAAGGCATCATAGACGTTTGTAATTTCACCTGTAGACGAGAACACGCTTGCGACGGACTTCTGTGTGGTACTAACGACTCCGGCGGCTCCCTCGACCACGCCCCTACACCGCAGTTTTGTCCACAGTTTGACGGCTGAACTTCACCACGACTGGCCCCGTCCCCCGGAAGTTATGAACCGCGACTTCACACTAATCGAGCTAAAGGCAGCGTTGAAGCTTGTGAACGCCAGCTCGTCCCCTGGGCCCGATAAAATCACCTATGCCGCCCTACGAAACCTTGACGGGCGGTCACTCCAAGCTCTCCTTCATGTCTATAATACGTCTTTGCAACAAGGATCTTTACCACATACATGGAAGGAGGCCTTGGTTGTTCCCATCCTGAAACCAGGCAAGCCCCCAAATGCCCTATCCTCCTTTCACCCGGTGAGCCTGACAAGCTGTGTGGGGAAACTGATGGAGAGAATGGTTTTGCATCGCCTCGACTGGTGGCTCGAAAAACGACGTGCGTTCCCTCACGAAATGGCTGGATTTCGTCGCCACCGAAGCTCCATGGATCCAGTTCTCGACCTAGTCTCTACAGTTCAACATGCTCGAGCCCATCGACGGATCGTCCGATCGGTCTTCCTCGACATCAAGCGCGCCTATGATACCGTCTCGCACATTTGTGTGCTGCATGCCTTGCGCTCGTTTGGAGTATCCGGTCGGCTCTTCATCTGGCTCCAAGACTTCCTTACGGACCGAACTGTCGCTGTCCGTACGTCCCAAGGCCAAAGCCCTCAGCATCCTGTTCCCCAAGGAGTCCCCCAAGGAAGCATTCTCAGCCCGACACTCTTTAACGTGGTGATGGCCGGCCTACAATCAGTAATTCCTCGCAAAGTGTCGTTCTCCGTGTATGCAGATGACGTCGCCCTTTGGACAGTAGGAAAATCACGCCCGGCTCTCCAGCGCCGCCTGCAGCTCGCTTTAAACAATATCCATACGTACCTGACGCACCTCGGGATGGACCTTTCACCCGAAAAGTGTGTCGAGCTCCCTTTCACGCGTAAAGCTATGGCCAATTTCCCACTTTGGCTTGGTTTAAAGAAGCTAGAACCAGTACGCTTTCACCGCTTCCTTGGCGTGGTAATTGACTCGGACTTGCGCTGGGCTCGGCACATTAAACACCTTGAAACTAAAGTGCAGCGATGGCTCCCCGCAATCCAATATCTTTCTGGCCCAGGATGGGGCTGTGATCAGCGTTCCCTGCTCGCGGTTCACGCGGCATTGGTGAGGGCAACTGTGCTTTACAGCCTTCCTATTCTGCACAGGATATCAACAACTTCATTAAATACGCTTCGGTCCCTGTTTGCTCGAAGCCTTCGTCGATACCTCGGAGTTCCAAGAATGGCTGAAACACGACAAGTACTGGCTGAAGCTGGTGAGCTCCCGATTGAAGTTCTCCGTGAACGGGAAACGGCTCGGCACTACCTCCGTTTGCGTGCTCACATTCCCCGCCACCCGCTACTCAGGAAAATTCGATACCGCCCTGGAAGCGACTTCTATCGAGTAGCGCAGAGGACACGCCAGACTCTCACTGGCTTCATAACTAAGGACACTATACCGCCGGAAGCCCCCTGGTCTCTACCGGTACCGCCCACTTTTGTACGCCTCCCAAACCTTCTGCAAAGAAGAGATCAGGTCCCCCCTCACGTCCTCCGAGCCCATTTTCATGCTCTGGTAGACGAGAAGTTTTCTACGTTTACGGCAGCATATACTGATGGCGCATCCCGAAACAACAAGTCCGCCTCAGCCTTCGTCATTCCATCCGAAGGCGTCGTGCACGGAAGACGCCTTTCACATCCAACCTCCTCCACAGCTGCGGAACTCTATGCCATCCTTTTCTTTCTACAACACATCGCTGATTTTCCACCCCGGGAATGGGCAGTCTTTACAGACTCCAAATCTGCACTTCAAGCAATTGAAACTTCCGGCATACGAGGCCCATCCGCACCCCTAGTCACAGACGTGTTAATGGCTTACCACACTATCTACGCCGCAGGCCACAGGCTAGTTCTCCAGTGGGTTCCAGCCCATTGTGGTGTCGTGGGGAACGAGCAGGCCGACAGCGCCGCAGAAGCAGCACTCTCGTCTCGGAACCGGACCCGTATTGTTCTGCTCAGAGGAGACCGCCGTTCAATTCTGCGACGTCTAGTGACACCCCTGGCTTCCCGCCAACGGACAACCGACATTCTTCCCCCCTCTATGTTGAACAGAGTTGATCCCACGCTCGCTTTCCGCATGCCACGAAACACATCTCGTCAGGATGCTGCATTAATCCACCGCATGCGCCTCGATGTGGCCTTTACAGCTCAGTGGCGTTACCGCTTGAGACAAATTGATTCTCCCACCTGCTGCCACTGTGGTGCTCTTGAGGATCTGGAGCACATTCTTCTTCATTGCCCTCACTACGAACCTTCCCGAACCACACTCTCCGAGTCTCTTCGTCAGCTGGACTCTCGCCCTCTCTCCCTACCGAAATTGCTTGGTCCCTGGCCCAATCCAGCCCAGCAACGCTCTGCGCTCAAAGCTCTTCTGACATTTCTGGACTCCATCGGACTCCGATCGTTATTGTAAAGGGGCTCGTTATTTTATTCCCCCCATTCCACCAAGCACTGGGGTAGAGTATCGCCTGTTGCGATGAAACTCCCCACTCTCCAAGACCGAAAATAAAGTTGTTGTTGTTGTAATTTCACCTGTATCTTGAGGTATGGTCTTGTGGCCATTTTCAGATGCTACTACTGCATCGAAAGCTGTGGATGTGCTTCAGTAACGCGCAGTGTCTGTGTGTTTTGTCTTCTTTCTTCTACATCCTCCTCCTTCAAATAACTAGATGGTTTCTTGAGCTATGTGGTCTCCCTGGTGGGCGCCTGCAGCTCCATTTCTTTTGAACTTCTGCGTAATTGCAAAGACGTGACCTGAACGTGCGACGCTGTGACATGGGCGTTGCAGTTTCCTTCGGGTCCTCATGCGCGCTTTGCGCTCACCGTTTATATTCGAAAAACGGGAGAGCACAAGAATGGCTGACAAGCTAATTATATTGCGTTTTCCTCCAAATGGTCTGTTTCGTCACCCCTTCTATCGTAGATACCTCGCTTTGTGTGAAAACATGCTTTTTTGCGTATGCATGCTACCTGAACCACAACGGGACCTCGATGCTTATTGTGAAGGGAATGTTTTCCCGGCGATGTATTCCCCACATCGCCACCAGCAATGGTGTAGAACATCGATCCTTGCGATGAAACTCCCCATTCACCATCTTTAAATAAAATAGTTGTTACCTGAACCGCTTGCTTCCTTTAAAAGAGGTAATATTTCTTCTGCTACATTATGGTCCGGTTTCACCAACACCAATTAACATTTGAACCGAGATCAATCGTCCCTTAACTTGATTTTAACACTTAACTGTGCTTCACTAAAGGGGGGTTACTGAATCATTCTTCGCGTCGTCGACTTACGTTTGCAACAATAATTGAATGTTAACTTCAAATTTTCGCAACGCTTGATCTCGGTTCAAAGTTAACCAACGGTGGTGAATCCGGGCCTATGAATAGCATTTCCGACCTCCATGATGGAACTGGTCTATCTGATATCCCAAGCGCGGTACCGGAGAGAGGGTTGCAAAAAATTGAGCTCATACACGGCTCAAGTCGAGCTTGTCTGCTAATTCAATCACCAGTGGATCAGCGCAGTAGCTAGCGGACAGGAATAGCCCGACATAGCAGAATAATTTCAACGTTAATTCCAAATAAGAAATGGTGCCCACATACGAAGGTGTCAGGAAAGGTCTCCTAGGGCTCTGGAACAATTAATCCACCATCCCAATGCTTTGCGACAGACTCCCTGCAACTATTCCTAACAGACCGAGGCAGGGTTTCTAGGCTTTTAATGCGTTTCAACGTTGACTGTTTCTCTTTGACTGTGACTATACTCCAGTGTTCCAGTGACCACGTACGTCAGTGTGTACTGCCAGCAGTCACGGCCGGTGAGCGAAATTAGGGGCCCCGGGGATGGGTCATGCCCGGGTCCCCACCTCATGATACCGTTGTGATAACACAGTGCAGTATTTCTTCTTTGTATGATTACGACAGCTCTTGGATACTGCGGGCCCCTGATGTGGCCCTTGCCACTGGGAGCCATCCTCGGCTGCCCCACGCTCTCACCGGCCCTGCCTGCAGCCTCAGCTAACGAATGCCGAGGAGCAGGTCCTCCTAGCTCTCACAAACCTGTCAACCTTTCCGCATTTTTTACGGGTAACTAGACATATCCCCCCTTGCACAGGAGAAAAAAAAAATCATGAAATTGAGAGTCGTTAAGTCTGGTCTACAACTCATATGAGCTGTTACACGACGCGAAGGAAGATTTTTAGCCTGTAAGGTCTCGGCGGTGTCTCGTCGACCATTTTTAGTACATGTTTAAATAACATCTAAAACTGTAGAGGCCCAGTAGACTTCCAAATTGAGATGTCTACTAAATGTATAACCCCGTAGAGGTCTAATAGACATCTACATGCAGACATTCACTGAACATCTAACCCCATAGAGGTCTAGTAGACTACTTCTACCTACTTCTATCTACTTTAGACCTACCCCTAAAATCTCAACTTATCCCTGGGTTATAGTCTACTATCCCACCATGCGCTACATGAGAGCCAATGGGCTGGTGAGCGTTGAGAACTAGCGCTTCGACGTAAAAAAAAAGATGTTTCGTGACGTTTGACGACGGAAAAAGCTCGCAACGCCTCACTTTAGACCCCAAATGAAGTCATGAGTTTCATCCCCTTGGCCAAGTCTTCCACACTCACGCTGGCGTCGGATGCGGTCCGCGTTGCTGCGTTCGAAAGTGGTCCTTCGTCGTGGCTCTGATGCTTCCGACTGCAGTGACTGAGTTTTTTGTGCTTTGTAGTGATATCTAGGCGCGTTCCTGTGTGTGTACTTCGAAAGCCACGACCGGAAGGCGTTGGAATTCGTGAATTGAAGGTTAGTTGAGCGCCTGAATGCTATGTTTCGTGCACCTTTTGCTCAGCATCATTCCCGCATAGTTTCCATATCTTTCTTTCTTTCTTTTTTTCAATTGGGATGGAAACAGCCCCATCAAACATGGTGGATTTGTTCATTATTAAATTTGAGATCAGCGTCTTCTTAGCTCGTTCACTCGGCCCATTGACGCTCATGTGAGTGGTTCTGTAAAATGGTTCAGTGGTAAATTAAGCGTCGAGTGAAGTAAAGTAAAACAAGTGGAGTACACCATTTTTTCAGAATCCTACGAAATCCTACGGAGCTTTATTGCATTGCAATCAAGTCCTGCACTGTATTATCGCAGGATAACGTTGTCGTGTGTGTGTGGAGAGGATTGTGCCATAAAATTAATTTATAGTTGGAGAGGTATGGGGTCATGGCGTCATGGGATGACCGATCTGACATCGGACCTGGCAGCACTGCTGGGTTTCTTCATTATCAGCAAGAATGGTCCATTTTTACTTGGACATTTTCTTCAACCGCCCTCAATTAATCGATGTTCATTTTCGTCAGTTCTAGCGTATTTCCAGCGTCCGGTGAAGAGCGGAGACACTCGCATCGTTCTGTTGCCATTAGAAAGACTCTAGCTCTTGGAGAATTTGAAGCTATTAAGTATTGTGGGTTCTTTCAAAAGTTCCTGTGGACGTGTAATGTTCACTGACGGAATTTCTATTTTGTGCGTCCAGTGTTTGAACGCTCTTTATTTTGGAAACAAGACAAATAACGTTTCCACAAATTGGGTGGCAGTGCCAGTTCTACACACTCTCGATGTACCATTGATGTACATCTACGTCGGTTTTATGACAGCATGCAGGCATATCCCCAGTGTTGTTGCTAATCTGAGCAAGCACCGTTAGGCAATCAGGCGTCAGCCGTCAGTCAAGCGGCGGCCTGCATCAATAAAGAGTTTTAATTGCAGCGCCCACGATTGTCTTACGTACGCAAGGAAATAACGTGTTCACACTGCACGTGCAGAACTCAAACTCATATTTTGCTTAGACCACATAGTCGCAAGCGTGCGAATGCTGTGTGTCCCATCAGTGGCGTCACTAGAGGGTGCGGTCCGCACCGCGTGAAGCGACGGAAGGGGTGACGCGCCGCACCAATACTGCCGCGTCCTCCCGTTCTTTGCGGCACGATGATGCCAAAAACAACATGAGGAGCCTTCTACGAGGCACATTATTTATTTATTTATTTATTTTGAGTGTGGTGTAATATGTTTATTTATCGTGAATCGCCTGGTGGGGAAAGGGATCCGTTAATAGGAGATATGCGAAATGAAGCGCCCTCTCTTGCCCGTTAGCGAAAACGCGCTCGCGCCATTTTCGTCGAGGCGATGCTTGGAAAGCATGGTCCCGCTGTTCCGCGTACACGGTTTGCGTTGCCCCTGAGTAAGTTTGCCTCAATAGTGGCAGCTGAAAAGGGCTTCTGTTGTCATCCTATGTGTAAGCGCCTCATGTACCACTGCGTTAGTAAAAGTTTGTTGTGCAGCAAGGCAGCAGCCTGCAGCATAGTGTAAACGACACTGCAAGCATTCGTTCTGCTTAGTAAAGAATCGTCTGATTGCCACAACTTTTTGTCGTGAAAAGGACTGCGTATGTCGAAACTCTGAAGAACAAAACACAATGTTATTTAGTAATGATGAAGGTGTCACCGCACTGCTGCGCGAAGCTGTACTGGAAGAGAGGAATAAAACGACAAAAGGGTGCGTATTCATGAATCGCTGTAACTGAGCACTAGGAAGAAAATGACATGAAGAAAAAACCTGCAATAGTATCCTGTAGTTGAGGCTACTATCGGACCAGACTAAAGCTTAACGAGTAAAGCTTAACATTCTCGATCATTCAGAATTAATACGAGTATGCAGTCACTTTAGAATCAGACATTTGCCGCTCGTTTATGCACCACCGATGCAGAACCTGAGAGGCAGACCCATAATGTGATATGAGTGATCCTGATTTGACTCTTTTTGTAAAATCACTGAACTTATGGTGAATTATATCATAACCCGCAGGTGAATTGTCAAATGTGATATATTGGAATATTGTTTTGCATATGTACCTAGTGCGCTCTCTTGACGTACATCCTAACTCCAAATAAGCATGTGCACAATAATTTGCGGTCTCTACATGTGTTCTCTACTGTGTGTCCACTTTCTACCAGTTTCTCGTGCACGAGGGAAAGTAAGAAAAGAAATTAGTCGAGCCACTAAATAGGCCAGAACGCGAGAATAGGACATCATCTATGAATATTTCCTTTTAAATCTTATTTGTGTTTGTATGTGTGTTAAGGAAGATCACTTCTTGTAGTTGAACTACGTAGGATAAAACCACTCTTATTACAGGTTCAGAATCATGGCATTTATGTTGATCAAATATTTATTTATTAAATAACAAATAAATGTTGGTCATGAAGTCGCATGCTCGACAAACGGGTCAAGTCGTGGCTTAAGGAGAGCAAGCAGCAATGATAGAACCAGATACCTTCCAACATCTAAATCTGAAACCTAGTACTATATCGTCTAATTATATATCACAACTACCAATTGCAGCAGCACTACAACCGTGGCGTGGTTCACAGAATCTCAAAACATTAAGGAAGAGATTGCTCGTCACAGTGCGGCATATGGTATGAAAAGCTCCTACATCAAGATACTCCCTTTTATAAGACCAGTATCTCATTTAATGTTACCATCACAATATCAGCTAAAACTAAAAAGTGAAGTATTGCAGAAAACAAAGTAAATGCAAATGCCGAACGTCGATGATAAATGCCGTGTGAGATCCCGCTGAAAATGGAATCGACCGCAAAACTGCAGGACTATTTCTGCTGCTGAGACTAGAATTCTGAACAGTTTGTCATTCGTACATTCCGCCGAAATGTTCTGTACTCCACCGAGAAGTCGTGCTTCAAAAATTGCGGCCGTGGATTCCTCTTTAGCGGAATCCCCTCAAGCCGCGCTGCAGCTCGTGAGAGATCTGCCTTAGCCATGGCGGTCGGGAGCGGCGCGCTCGACAGATGGCGCTATTTCGCATATCTCCTATTGGGGCATTGAGTTGGGTGACGCGTACCCTAGCGACGCCACTGTGTCCTATAACCCCAAAAGCTGAAACTACCGATAATTCAATGACTAGTGGAGCATGCCGCATACCTACCTAATATACCTAGTACCCTGGGTTCTCAAACGCAGATATTGATGGAGTTACGAGACGAGTACAGGAGCCTTCACGAGACAGAAAACAGCTTTTTTTTCCTTGGCATTGGAGCAGCAAACGAAAATCGCGATGAACGACAGGTGACAGTTTTAAGATACGCTATGAGGTAACCCCACTCTTTTCTTTGTTCCTTCATTTCCCGTAGGAAACACTAGAGAGCTTCGGGAAACCGTTGATAACGTGACTTGCGTCGAACCGCGTCAACCGAAACAAGCCAGTTGACAAGATTCTGTGTCACACACAACTGCGATTGGCTCCAATTGGTACGATCACCTTGTTGTGCTACCGGTGTGCTAAAACTGCTTAATGATTACTGATTAATGATCCGTGTACACGACGCGTGTGTGATGCCAGGTGAGAGGCGTCACAACATAATGACCAGCCGCCAGTGTTGACCATCCACACAACATCCCCTTTAACTACTTTGCCAAACAGAATAGCCAATTAAATTAGCCAATTTTACCGCGGCGAAACAATAGGCAATAGCAATTAAGAGCGAATTTTGATTTTCCGTGATCCCTTGCAATGTGGTTATAAAACCATCCTGGCAAGCGAGACGCGTACCTTTCCAATATCAATGGAGCCTATTTGAAGACGGTGAATGTCATTTCTTGTTGCCATTCCAGCATTATGCTGCCGGACGCTGTGCTATACCGAACCACTCGGACTAACAGCTATGATTACGCGAGCGAATGTACTTTTGTTCCACCATCGCAGTGGTCTGAAAGTGAAGAAAGCGTACAGATGACATTTGTAAGTTAACATTCTCGTGTTGGTCTTACAGTCTCTAGTTGGTTCCGTGGTATTCAAACAATATAGAGGGTATTCAGCATTAACTGCAGTTGGGCCGGAGTGGGCGGACATTCTTTGCAAGACAGTAACTGCTAGATGGCTAATTAACATTCATTAATGAACCTCCTGTTCAAGATATTAGGACAAATTTGAGATCTGTAGCGTGGGGGCACTCGATCACTACTTAGAGGGAATGTTCGCTCTCTGACGTCGTTTAAATAAACATGTCTTAGCAATGAAGGATGGAAGTCACTGAAGGTTAGCCAGCTGTAGGACTCGAACCCACACCTTCTGGATTACCGGTCCAGGGCTTTGCCAATTGAGCTAAGCTAAGACACACCTCCCCATCGACTTCCAAGGGCGCGTCCTCTGTAGGGACACATCAACCACTCTCTCTCACGCATCCCCCTTTGACTCTTACATTTTTCTCACACAAAATCACGCGACGGGAACGACGCAAACGTCGTCTGAGCATTTTACTCAAGAAGCTCTTTGGCGGGACTCTTCCCTCAAAACGTGCATATTTGCAGAGCTACCCATATTTTGTTATGACGGCGAGGAGCAACCCAGAAAATCTAATCTACTTGGGGACCCACGTGACGTTTCCGTAACGTTCCCACACGGATGGTCACGGCCCTCTCTACACCTAATCCGTTCACTGTAGGGTGACGCGAACATGGAAGGAAGGAGAAAGGTGAACAGCCCTCAGAATCATGTTGGCCATTATTTTTGAGTTCATGTTACTTTCTTCATATTGCATCATACATTCCCAAGCAGCACGCCAATATTGGTCCAATATTGGACCTAATGTGGGCTGCCAAGATTGCCAATGTTGGTCCAATATGGGCTGCCAATATTAGACCAATATGGGGAGTGCAGTCAGGCTCCATACTGGAGCAATATGGGCTGCCCATATTGGCAAGCCCAATTTGCGCCAATATTGCCAATATTTCTGCGATAACGGCAAAGGGGAGACCGTGTAGTGATAAAGCATTATACGAAATTTGCGCAATGCAACTCACGTTTCAGAGAAAGACCAAGTTCATAGCGAATAACCAAACAGCTTTGCGCACATCAATAGGCCATTTGCAAAAGCTCCAGGGAGCATGCAGGGAAATGCTGTCCAAAACGACAGCGACGGTGCATGCACCAGAAGGACGACGACGACGATCGGAGACGATAGCAAATCGCTGTCGTTTTGAAACGACACCGATTTGCTACAGCATTTCCCGGCACACACACCGACAGTATTTCCGTGCACACCCTGCGCGGGCGCGCGCTGCTCCCTGGAACTTTTTCAAATGACCTATTAGTTAACGAAAAACAGGCATGCACTACTTTGTATTCTTACACGGCTTCTTCGGTCCCTGTTTGCTCGAAGCCTACGTCGCTGCCTCGCGTTCCAAGAATGGCTGAAACATGGCAAGTACTGGCTGAAGCTGGTGAACTCCCGATTGAAGTTCTACGTGAACGTGAAACGGCACTTCCTACGTTTGCGTGCTCACATTCCCCGTCACCCGCTCCTCAGGAAAATTCGCTACCGCCCTGAAAGCGACTTCTATCGAGTAGCGCAGACGACACGCCAGACTTTCACTGGCTTCATAGCTAAGGACATTATATCGCCGGAAGCCCCATGGTCTCTGCCGGTACCGCCGACTTTTGTAAGCCTTCCAAACCTTCTGGAAAGAAGGTTTGGAAGGCTTACAAGTCCCCCCTCAAGTCCTCCGAGGCCATTTTCATGCTCGGGTAGACGAGAAGTTTTCTACGTTTACGGCAGCATATACCGATGGCGCATCCCGAAACCACAAGCCCGCCTCAGCATTCGTCATACCATCCGAAGGCGTAGTGCACGGACGAAGCCTTTCACATCCAACCTCCTCCACAGCTGCGGAACTCTCTGTTATCCTTTTCTTTCTGCAACACATCGCTGATTTTACACCGCGGGAATGGGCAGTCTTCACAGACTCCAAATCTGCACTTCTAGCTATTGAAAATTCCGGCATACGAGGCCCATCCGCACCCCTAGTCACAGATGTGTTAATGGCTTACCACACTGCCTACGCAGCAGGCCACAGACTAGTTTTCCGGTAAGTTCCAGCCCATTGTGGTGTAGTGGGAACGAGCAAGCAGACAGCGCCGCAGAAGCTGCACTCTCGTATCGGAAACACGTCGTACAACACGGTACACTCCTAATAAACAAGTGAAAGCTAGAGCTGATACCGTAAATTTGATATCAACAAAAAAGAGTAACAGACAACATACAGCACATTTGGAATCAACCGCGTGTGTCAGAAGTCGACAGCTTGAAGCCGTTCACGCTGCATTCTCCAACATGTCCCGCGAAAAAAAAAAAGAACATGGTCTACCTCCAAGAGAGAACTCTTTCAGTCGCCAATGTGATCCATGATTGAACCACAGGTGTACTACAAATACGCAAGCAACACATGGGTGTAGCAGTACATCGCGTATAGTACTCGTGGTCGTCGGATGTTTCCGCATGAATATAGCGAAGGATAAAAGTACCAGGGACGGATCCTAGTAATCTCAGCGTGTCCAATGTGGGATATGTGTTTTGCGCCTCACACTATGCTCCCCAGCAGAGCAGTGACGTCACTGAAAGAATGCGATAGCAGCGACCTCATGTGGCGAAACTGCGCCCGTAGCGCCCCCAGTGCTGTACCTGCGCCAATGACGAAACTTGTTTTCTTCTTGAGACAAGTGCCGATCGCTCACTAGATAGCCTGAATCTATTGTCTTTAGCATTGAATTACGCACACACCTTTTTCTGTGTGATGGTTTGGCCTTTCTTTTTCCCCTTCCGGTCGTTCTTGTATCTTAGGTTGTACGTACATTACCTAACGGAAATGCATATAGAGCCGACGCTTCCTCGGCTCCACGCGAAAGCGTTTGTTTAGCGAAAAAAAAAAAGACATTTGACAAAAGACAAAAAAAGACAAGACTTATTGACATTTAGGTAATTATTCATTATTGGTCACCCTCTTGTAAAGAATGTCTGCCGTATAGCACACTTGCAAAGCAAGCATATGTGCATACTCTTTAAGCTTCTTTTTACAGGAAAAAGTTCAAGGAAAATAAGCGCACTGCATAAATGCGCATGCTATCCTGCACACCTCTAATCCTCCACTTTTATTGGTCCGATTTGGCTTGTACGTATGTTGATTAACGCCGATTTTACGCGATAGGGTCTCCTTTTCCTTATGGACGGGTGAAGCATGCATGCATTAATTTATCTGTTTCCAGAGTGCAGCGTTCAGGATGCGCAAGTTGAGCACCTGGCCTTCCAGTGTTGTACAAATGATGTCTTTCTCCCCGGGAATTACCTACATGGATGGTGGGGATCCTCTCGTGTTTAATAGTAAATGCGACGGATATACCCTCAAGCCGGCAAGTTTCGTGAGTAAATTTATTTGTGTGTACGTATTCGAAGCCAAGCAAGCGGCTTAGGCGAGGGAGCTGTATCCACGATGAACGTGTAACCGCACCATAGTGCATGAAAAATGAGACAGAAAGGAAATAATTAATGCTTGAGACAGGTGAGCTCTTTAGTTCGCATGATTGGTACGCTTTTGGTTCGTACACACATGATAAAAAAAGTAGATTTAGAAACCAGCAAACCCCTACAGTATACTCTCAGAAGCTATGTAAAGACGTCTTCTAATTTATTTGAAACGTGTTTTCCCTATGACTTGTTCGTCTGATACAGCATATAGGCCCACTTCGGAACCAGCTCTTTGTGATAATGAGGGAAGCCAGTATGGGTTAGCCTGGTCTGCCCCACTGTAGAGCGTCAAGTTTTGACTCGGAGGCTTGAGAAAGACCAGTCTCACGCTCAGGAAGTTACATGTATTGTCAGTAAAGACTTCCTCGTCCCTTACCTGTAAGCTAGGTACCGCACACATTTGTGCCAATATAAAGTAGTGTAAAAACCGAATGAATGAACTTCAAACTTTCAGACCTTTTCACCTTTTCACACTTTTTCGGACCTTTTCAGTGACCCCGCGTTATGTAGAGACGTTGCTGCAAGGACAACCCATACGGTTGTTCAATAAACAATAAACAGCTGAACGATAGTCACCTTTTCAGCTTGCATAGCAAAAAAAAAAAAAAAAAAAAGGAAGAAGAAGAAAGCCAACAAACTCTTTGAGCGTCCTTCTGTCAAGGAGTAGAATAACATGAAAAGATGACCCAGAATGACGTTCACCGTATCTTTTGTTACTGTATAATGTATGCGTATCATGTCACTGTGTCGTGCATCTGTTACAACGTGATAGAATCACCAAGAACGATTTCCCCCTTAATCTTCGTATAATTAATCGTGCATCTATTTACCTGTGCATTTCTTCATACTTGTTGCTGGCTTGCTGCTGAAAATTTGGGCGACACAGCCTATCAAGTCGCCTTTTGGCAACTATTTGCTTTGTCGTCCTGTCATGTAAATAATACAGAAACGGAATTAAATTGAAAACAGGGCGGTCCTCTAACCAGGAAAGAAATTCATAGCAAACAGCGTAAGCAACGGAGGGGCATGCAGTCGACAGATTTTTTCTTCCAGGAATATTTGCCGAATATTTCACTATTTTCATTTTATTTCAATATTTATGCAAATTTTATTTCTTGAATTGAAGGCCGAAATTTATCAAGTCATCCTAGAGTTTTCTTTAAGTATCGCCTCTGACGATGAAACAGCGCATTCGTCATCTAAAATACAGGTGTTGCTGTTGTTGTTTCTTGGGGAAATGGGTTCCTCGTGGTCATTTTACTGATTATATCATCTGATAAGGCATGTAACGCAACGGCAATTGCTAAAATAAATTCGCCGATAATCCGCGGAAGTCCTTGGCTCCGCCTCTTTTTCGTGGGCTCAATAGGCGTGTTCAGCTTAAGAAGGAAAAGAAATCTAGTCCGTCAGCACGCAGAATATTACTGCGCCGCATATAGGAAGGCTGGACACAGAGAGGTCACGCTCTCTCCCTACGCCAGATAATTTAATCCATCATACTCACTCTGCTTCCGTATTGGCTGTTAAGACTGACCACATGACATTACGCTCGGTGTTGCCGTAGCAGTATTTCTCCACGCTATTGCGCCTCCTTATCCACAAAGGCGCATGTAGTTGACGGACCCTTTTCTTTTTCTCGGGCTCATCAGGAAGAAAATATTTTTCTGAATCCAGAACCAAATTTCACCTTCGTCATGCGGGGAGCTTTCTCGGGAGCGAATTTGAACGGAGTGGCGAATGGAGCACAACTTGCGCCGCGCCGTGGCGAGCTGCCGCGCGGAGACACAGCGAGCATCTTGACGGAACCACGGCCGGGTCCGAGACACGCCATCGTGACGTGTGATGGTCCCGCTAGGAGCATCCGCCGTAGGATCCCGCGTATGCGTTCATCAGGAGGATCAGGACTGGAAAGCTCCATGACGCCAGCTTCTGCGCGATGGTCGCAGTCTATCGCAGTCGCATCTTGTGGTTTTCGCCGACATACAGAGACGGTGTTGGATGGTTAGTTGCCCTAATTCACATATATTCGCCCTGCGTTTAATGTCACATGCTTCCAAGTGACGAGACGGACAGCTTTTGATTGCACGAAGCAAACGCACCGCCGGAATGGAAAGATGGTGCGGTGCCATCGGCTGCTCGAGTTTGTAGCGGACATTTCCATGATTGCGGTTACGAGTGGGACGCTGAAGTTCTTCAACGTACTGCATACCGAACTCAGTGTCGTTTGAAACAAGGTGTAGTACCATCATAATACCTGTCCACACCGAGGAAATAACATGCACCCAAACGGCGCAAAGTGTGAGTACTTTTCGTTAACGGGGCTAACAAGGAGCTCTCAGTCCGTCCCATCACACTTCACCGTTCTGTAAAATTATCAACAAAGGTATTACCGAGCTCCTCGACAGAAACCTGATTCCACGCAACATTGCAGACTTCATCAAACCGAAGAACTCCACACCTGGTTCCTTCTACCTCCTCATCAACGTACACAAAGGGAAAGAAAACCTGTTTTTTTCGCCATTAATTTGCTGCTGTAATTTGCTGCAATAATTTTTTTTGCTGGCCAATAATTTCAGACACAACACAGACTGAAAACATATCCCTTCTTGTTGACCACTGCATAAAACACATTCCGTTGCTTCTTCCATCATACGTCAAGGACACCAATGATTTCCTACTCAAAATTAACTCATTAAATGACCAATTTATGGACTTTAGGAGTAACACGACTCTCCTTACCATGGACGTTCCATCACTATAGACCAATGTACCCCATGACGAAGGTCCTAGCGCCGTCGAATCTTACCTCTCTTCCTTCACTTCTGAGATCCTTCAAAGTTCCGCCATTATTCATCTTCAACTCATTTTCCAGTATGATAACTTTACTTTTAATGACAACCATTTTGTCCAAGTGCAAGGTGCAGTTATGGGATCACGTTAGATACATCGATGCCATTTTTGTTATTTGGTCTAGCGGCGAAGAATCACTGCTCTCGTTCTTTGAACATTTTAACTCCATTCACGATATAACCAAATTCACTTGTAACCATTCTAACACCTCAGTAAATTTCCCCGACGTTAATATATCTATACAATCTGGCAAACCTATTACCAACCTCTACAAGAAGCCAACCGATAAGCGTCAGTACCTACACTTTCAGAGCCACCACCCAAACTTCCATAAAAGGAATATACCATACGGCCAATTTACACGCCTTAAGCGTGTATGCTCAAATGATAACGATTTTCATTGACGTGCTAGAGAAATGTCAATTGCTTTTCAGAAACGCAATTATCCGCCCAAACTGATAGAGCCCCTCTACTAAAATGTAGTTTTTTTGTTTGTTTGTTTTTGCAGAGAGATACATTGCTCTCTCATCAGCCTATTAAACAGCGCGATGATATCGCTTTCGTTACCGTATAAAACAAAACCTCGCACAACGCTAGATCTATTTGCGAACGTCATCTGAACATACCACACAGTGATGAAAAACAGTTGTAACTTTCCGCAGGTCTCGCAGTATTCGCTACATCCTCACCTCCTCGCGCCTAATGCGGCAGCAACCCGGTTGCACTCCTTACAATAAAACTGGCTGTCAAACATGTCGTTTCATAAACCCATGTACATCTATCTCTAGTAACGCTAATTCCTGTACATTCAAGATCCGATACTCTTTACAATTCAATTCATTTAATTTATGCTATTTGATGCAACATCCAATATATTGGTGAAACATCAAACTCCATGCGAGAAAGGTTTTATGGCCACAAATCCGACATAGTCAATAATCGCCCCACCCGTGTCTCTATACACTTTAATGCTTCGGGACATGATTTTAATACTAATCTATCAATTGTACTCCTTGAATCCGGATATACAAATGATATAAAACGAAAAAATCGCTAATCCTACATTATCTCTAAATTTTGCTCCCTTCAGCCACATGGGTTAAACATACAGGGTGTCCTAGAAAACGTGTCATTGAATTATAATTAAAAAAAACTACACCACCTAGTTGTCATGCTGGCAATGGCATTTGTTCTTACTGGGTTTTTGCCACCTCCTCATGTGAATGTCGTGTAACGTAAGTTTAATTATGTAAATTTTTGTGAGCTTAAGTCGGAAATTTGCCTAGTAAAGGTCACTTTTTTACCCCTCCAATGTGAAGAGGATGTCTAATTTAGTCAAACTAATGATAATTGACAGGGATATTCAGCAGCTATCCCATCGGAAAAAATAGCCGAACATCATGCTCTACGGAGGTCGCACAGAATAGCGCACCATGAATTTTTCAGTGCAATCTTTGTCAGTCCGACGAAAGGAGGTTGGAAACCCAGCCCTCCCCGACATCGCAGAAAGAGATAAAACAGGCACGGCTTATCACGTCCGACTGATAATGCTTTCCCTCTCCCAATTTTAGGAACAGTTACTTTTTCTACTATCACTCTGTGGTCTGGCTTCTGAACATCCTTTCGTCGCACTGAGAGCGATTGCGCTAAAGAAGTCATCGCGCGTTATGGTCCGGTGCCCCGAAAAGCATGATATTCGGCTATTTTTTCCGATGGGATAGCTCGTGAATATCACTGTCAATTATCATGAATTTGAGTGAATTCGGCACACTCTTCATATTGGTGGGGTAAAAAAGTGACCGTTACTTGGCAAATTTCCGAGTTCAGTTCGCAAATATTTACATAATTAAACTTGGAGTACATGACATTCACGTTAGGAGGTGGCAAAAACCTAATAAGAACAAATGCTGTTGACCGCGTGATTCTAGGTGCCGTAGTTTTTTTATTATAATTCAATGACACGTTTTCTGGGACACCCTGTATACGCTGGCCCGTTACAGTTGTTCAACTTTTAATTATGCCTCAAATGGGTCGCCCTTCCGTTATCCAGGAAGTGTGGATGTTGGGGGTGGATGTGTTTGCAGGCCTGGGTGTGGGGGGACTGGCAGCGCGGCCGGCCGGGGACCGCAGAGCGACCTTGAGCCTTCCCCGAAGCTCCTGAGTACAGGAGTACAGACTCCTGAGTACAGGAGTACAGGGAGCATCGGAGGGATCGCTTTGCGTTTTTCGGCTGTCCGCGCAGTGAAATTTGCCCTGGGTTGTAGTTTTTGGTCTCTGGTCTGCTTCGCTTTTTACTTATTTTTCTTTTCGACTCCCACGGCTATATAAGTGCCTTCGATTGTGTTTTGCTCTTCTATTTCTCTTTCTCCCTCCTTTTCAACTGGTATATATACGTCCTGTTGCATGGCTACTCTTTAACCTGACGAAGTGCAGGCTCTGCAGGAGAGCCTTGTTCATGTTTATTCTAATAAAGTGTTCCTACCCGTTTTACCTTCCCTTAGTGCAATCACAGTTAATAGGACTTTGGCGTTGCTTTTTACTTTGTATTGTCTTGTGGAATGTTCCAGAATTTGATACATGTACCGGTTGTGACGGCACTTACCGAACCTATTTAAGCAATGTACAACAACTGTATCCCCTTTGTCCTGACTGTATCGGTATGCTGATAACAGCCCAGCGCATAGCATATGTAATCTGTAACCTTGAGCGACTTCAACTTAGTCCTGCCTGTTCGCCCTCCTCCCCTATTGTGTGTGTATAAAAGCAGTGACATAAAGTCGCAACAGGTTCATAGATGGGGTAACTTCGCCAATAATCCTCGCTGTTGCTGTGGTACAGGGAACATCCCAGTGAGGACTACTGAGGGATGCTCGCACGTTTTCGTTAGAACACCTCTCCCTCCCTCCCTCTTTCACCCTCCCCTCTTCTCCCTCCCCTGAGTGCACCCGGCACCTTCCCCCTACATCACCCCCTCCCCCCCCCCAACAGGTTGTTGCTGTTTTGCTGGCACTTCGTGCGTTGTGTTCCCGACGGATACATTGTGTCAAGAGTTGCGGATTCCACACCGGAGCAGCTACCATGAACGGGATTCTTCAGCCGGATGCGCTAGCACTCTCTGGAAACGTAGCGGAAAACTGGCGAAAATTTCAACAACGGTTGGAATTCTACCTCGAGGTAAAAGAGGTTGAAGGGAAGCCACGGTCGGACTCGAAGAAGATAGCAACGCTGCTGCATGTGGCCGGACCGGAAGCGGTGGAAGTATTTAACACGTTCACGCTAACTTCGGCAGAACGATAGAGCTACACAACAGTGCTTCAAAGTTTCGAGGATTACTGCACTCCCAAGTCCCAAGTGTAACAAAACCTATGAACGCTATGTCTTAAGGTGTCGCATGCAAGGTGAATCCTTCTACCGAGACATCCAACTGAAAACTCAATCATGTAACTTCGCTACACTGTCAGAGTCTTTAATCCGGGGCCAAATCGTGTACGGGGTGCTGGGCAGAAGTCTGCGCGAGAGGCCTTTGCGTGAAGAGAACCTAACCCTAGCAAATACGGTCCAAATATGCAAAGCTGCCGAATTTACTGAAGAGCACAAGAAGTCCCGGGGTCAAACTGACAAGTCGGTGGACCCTGTGATGAAAGAGAAACGACGAAAATACGGTGACAGCAGATGCAAAAAATGTAGCAGTAATCATGAACCGACGAAGTGCACCGCGTATGGGAAAGAGTGTCGTAAGTGCAAAAAGAGGAATAATTTTGCTGTATGTTGCAAACTAAGGCAGATGGTAAATGACTGACTGTATCTCACAGATTATGAAACAGACAACGATGGCCTTAATGTGCTGGAAGTCTGCAATGGCAGCGAAAATCGCGCCAACTGGCTGATAACGGGAGCTATCTCGGGTAAGGATGGGCAACTAAAAGTTGACACGGAATCACAAGCAAACCTGCTTCCGCTGTCTGCATTAAAGAAGATAAGCCCCGGGTACCAAACCGACGTCAGCAGTTCTACGGAGCTGCAGCGGCGGCGTTATCTCCGAAATCAGAACCGCACAGCTGCGCACGAAGATCAAGTTTGTGACAGCAAATTTGGAATACTTTTTGAATAAAAGTGCTCGTCGAGCAATTTTGGGCCGCAAGGCGTGCAGACTGTACGGACTGGTCAACTGCGTAGACGATGTGGCAAGTGCTCATCTCTCAAAGTGTCATGTAGCGGCGGAGTTTCCAGAACTGTTCCAGGGCTTGGGATGCACCAAGAGAGTGTACAAGATGGTGTTGAAGGAAGGGACAGTTCCTGTCATCCAGTCAGCATTCCGCAGTCCGGGTATCGGAGTTGCTCAAAATGCCGCTCAAGGAGGAACTGGACAGGATAGAGGCAGAGGGCATCGTAGCTAGGATGGAAGTACCATCTGACTGGCAGCGCCTCTTAGTAGTCGTGAGAAAAAAGAGTGACAAGATTGGAGTATGCATGGACCCTAGTCACATCAACCAAAATCTGAAACGTGAACACTACTCTATGCCTAAAAGAGAGGAGATAGAAGGAGAGCTGGCTGTGTCACTTATTTTTCGAAGTTAAGACGTCAATGCGGGGTTTCACAAATTAGCATTGGACGAAGAAACTTCCCGTATCAGTTAGTTTTCGGTGCCTTTTGGTCGTTATCGGTACAAAAGGCTGCCTTTCGGCATTTCATCAGCACCAAAAGTTTTTCAGAAAACGATGACCCAAGTTTTTGACGGCTTAGACGTTGTCAGAGTGTACATTGATGACGTGCTAGTGTGGGGTACGACGCGTAAAGAACACGACGAACGTCTGCGTGGGGCACTTGAAGCATGTTGGCGTGGAGGGTTAACTTTGAACCCCGATAAGTGTGTGGTTTGTGTGAAAGAGATAGTGTTCCTGGGGGACAGGATAACGCAGGAAGGAATACAGCCAGACCCGGAACTTTTACGAAGTGTGTTACAGATGCCAGCACCCACAAATAAGGAGGCTGTGCACCGAATGCTTGGACTGGCCAACTACTTCGGAAAATATATTCCCTACCTTTCACAGAGAACCGTCGCCATGAGAGATAACCTCAAACAAGGATGTCGTTTCGAGTGGACAAGGGAGCACGAACAGCAGTGGCAGAGCCTTAGAACCACCCTATAGCGTCATCACCGGTTCTGCCCTTCTTTGACCCGAAGCTGGAAACTAAGGTCTCCACTGACGCCTCCCAGTTCGGACTTTGTGCTGCCTTGCTTCAACTTCATGACAGCGACTGACTTGTGGCATATGCCTCGAGGATCCTCACAAGTTGAAAGCAGGTACTCGCAAATCGAGGAGGAAGCTCTTGGCAATGTGTTCGGTTGTGAAAACTTCCATGACTTTATATACGACCGAAAAGTATCTGTGGAAACTGACCATAAACCTCTCATTGCGATTTCCAAGGAAACCCTCGGGGATATGCCACCAAGGTTGCAGCATTTCTTTATACGTATGATAATGTATGATTACGAGCTGCAATATGTTCCAGGCAAGCACCTGCAGCTGGCCGACAAACTGTCCGCTAGTGACAGAAACCGCTCGGGGCGTGGATGTCGACGTCGAAGTGCATGCAGTATTCAGGCTTTCAACGATGGTGAGGGAAACGACTCTAAAACGCCTTAGAGAGGAGATTGAGAAGGATGTGTGTCTGCGGGATGTAATAGCAGCGTTGAAAACATTGAAGAGTTAGGGAGAGTACAATGCATTCCAATCGGAACTTTCCAGTGTAAGGGGTGTCATGTATAAAGGTTGCAAGGTGGTGATCCCTAAAACGCTCCGCAGAGAGATCTTGACTCGCCTTTATGGGGGACATTTAGGAGTCGCTAAGTGCATGGCTAAAGCTCGCTTGCTCATGTTCTGGCCTGGAATGAACACGGACATCAGAGAAATGGTATCAAAATGCAGCGCATGCAAGCGGTATGCGTACCGTGAGCAAGAAGACCCCCAAATAATGGGACGAACTCCCAATCAGCCATGGTAGCACTTAGGAGTAGACTTGTTCCAATATGCTCAGGTTGAACAGCTCCGGGACACCAGTGCGCGTACCGTTGTTACCACGCAAGAGAGCGTGTTCGCAAGACATGGTATCCCCATGGAAGTGTGCTCCGGTAACGCACCTTAATTTGTGTCAAAGGAATTCAGAGACTTCGCCTCGCTGTTCGACTTTAGTCATGTGACTTCAAGCCCTTGTCTCCCAATGTCCAACGGACTTGCTGAGAAAGGGGCACAGATTGTGAAAAGAATATAAAAAAAATGTGCTTATTCGAATGACAACTTTTGAACTTCTAAACTACTGAACCGCTCCTCAAGAAGATGGCAACTCCCCAGCAGAGCTGCTGATGGGTCGACGACTGCACACACGACTTCCAGACTTTAGGAGCACCACGCAAGTACAACTCGGAAAGCATCAACAAGATTCATCAAGAGGGACTCTACTTAAACCGCTGTTGCCTGGCCAACATGATCGTGTACTCCAGGACGGCGCCTGGACCCTAAAGGCAACGGTACAAGATGTCGTAGCGCCGAGATCGTACAAGGTGGTCACTGAAGACTAGAGTAGCTTGATGGGCTTGTTGGTACATGACTCGGAGAACAAGGAGCATTCAAAACAGGGACAAAAACACAAGAAGACACACAAACAGAGCCTCTGTTTGTGTGTCTTCTTGTCCCTGTTCTGAATGCTCCTTGTTCTCCGAGTCACTGAAGACAACAGACCGCTACGAAGGAATTGACATTTTCTGCCCACATCAGAACGGTACGTTGCTACACCGCCAGACATGGACGCCACCCGCCACCCAGAAAACGGGCACCAGTGATTGAAGACTCTTCGGAACCTGCAACCGCATCGACCTCACCTTCCAAGAAGTGTCTACCTGCATCTGACAATTGGAAGGCTTCAGGACAAGACGTCCACCGGACAGGCTCGTGTACACATAATGCTGTTTCAAACTTGATTAATGTATGAGTTAATATTAAATTAGTGTGTAACGGTTAAACATAAACAAACGGCAGATGTATCGGTATGCTGATAACAGCCCAGCGCGTAGCATATCTAATCTGTAACCTTGAGCGCCTTCACGTGAGTGCTGTCTGTTCGCGTTCCTCGCCCATTGTGTGCGTATAAAAGTAGTGAAATAAAGGCGCAACAGGTTGTTGCTGTTTTGCATTCACTTCGTGCGTTGTGCTCCCGGCAGATACATTGACGAAGACAGTGCTACTGTGGAAACGTCGACCGTTCTTTTTAACGTTTCATAGCATACAGGGTGTCCCACCGAAAAAGGGCCAGGGGCTAAAGAAAAAACGGAGCGCTCTACACAAATGGAACGTACGTGCTTGGCAGTTTTGCGGTCTATCCAAAAATATTTTTTTCATCGCCCCTTGTCAATTAATTAGCGGTAATTAATTTTCTAACTTTTTAATTATCGGTTTTAGCTCTCAGATGTCAATGAGGAAGTTGTAGTACGTCTCGAAAAAGACGCAACTGAAGTGGTTCGACGTTGCTGTGGCTTGTGGTTTCGTTTTTTCCCGGGTTTAAAAATTGGTATCAGAAGCCGCGCGCACCACAGAGCGCTCCCCATAATTCGGCGCCCACGCGCGACGATTGCAGTGCACTCTGCTAGGTGTGCCGTGAAACAGGTGAAATATCTTCCTCTTGTGTGACGCGGCCCAAGGATGGTCTCCAAGCGCTAATCTGAAGGTCAATGTACGCCGGAGGGCGCTGGAATCGTCGCGCGCGGGTGCCGGATTGTGGGCAGCGATCTGCGGTCCGCCCGGCATCTGAAACCAACTTTTAAACCCGGGAAAAAACGAAACCACAAGCCCTAGCGACCTCGAGCCACTTCAGTTGTGTATTTTTCGACACGTACTACAACTTCCTCATTGACATCTGAGAGCTAAAACCGGTAATTAAAAAGTTAGAAAATTAATTGCCGCTAATTAATTGACAAGGGGCGATGAAAAAAATATTTTTGGATAGACCACACAACTGCCAAGCACGTACAGTTGGTTCCATTTGTGTAGAGCACTCCGTTTTTTTCTTTAGCCCCTGGCCCTTTTTCGGTGGGACACCCTGTATCATAATCTTTGTTTTGGATGACCCACTCAATAAACTAGTTTTTGTTAACTTTCCTGTAATCTGTCGTCCAAGTCTTATCATTATACTTTTATTCAACTTCGCAGCCGTCTGATATATTAACCAGTATTAACAGTAGTTCATTAAATGGGAAGAAATTAAAAGTTAAATGAAAAAGGGTCGACATTTCGACAGCGCCACTGTTGAAACGTTGGAAACGGTGACCGTTTTTCCTTCAACTTTTAATTTCTGCCGAATAATTGCCGAATGGGGAGTTTTATTGACAGAGGCGTTATTCTACATAAATGCGTATGTACGTGTATATGCATATATTGTTGTCTCACGTGTATCTATTCTGTATTCGACTACAACTCCGTTTCTGTCGTTCCTGATCCTTCAGCTTCGAGCCTCTAGGGCCAACAGTATGATGAAGTAATTGCCCACATACAAACAAATAAAATTTAAAATAATATGTATGTCTACTGTACATACTCTACAACATCCGCAGTGAAATTTAAAAATCATTCCATGCAGTTCAGAAAAATGTCATTTCTGTGGATCTCTTTCGATATAAGTCGCACCCCACACCAGTTTTTCTGGTTTGCTCTTCCATGCAATGAGATTTCCTGGTATGAATCGTCTACATATCGGTTTTGTATGTATGAGCCGTCCTGGTATGAATTCTCTTGTGCTATCAAACACCAAAGCAAACAAATGGGCTTCAAAAAAGGTGTTCTAAGTGTGACATTCCTCTTCTGTTTTCAAACCAGAGATGCAGTCCGGACAACGGTGCTCGCGATGCTCCTTTTATGAAGTCACCGGACGGAATGGACGTCTACCGGCTAGGGAATATAAGCTATATGTCCCAGCTAGGTCATTTTTTCGCCGGATATGATACGCCAGAGTCTATGAAGAGAAAGGTGGGTGTCTTCGTTGTAGGGACTGCATAATAGAACTATGCCTCTCCACCGTGTGGCGGTGGGTGCCGTGTGTAAAACTACAAATTTAACAGCTACAGGAATGTTCTGTTTTATGATCGCCCTTCGGAAGCATCGTGTGACGGAATTTCGCAAATATTCTTCGCAAGTCTGGGGTCACTTTAGACCGCAACAATAATTAAGTATCAGAACATTAGGGCCACACAGCGAGAAGCACGCGGCAGCAATCAAGTGGAACAAAAAAAAAATCAGATTCAGTTGATGCTATATAGGAACTTGTCTATTTATCACGTTACAGCTACAGTGTGGCCAGCATATTCATAATATGTCAGGTACATGTCGTCTTGAGATTACTTCACACATGTCTAGGTGCGCCCCAATATATGAAGTACCTACAAGTCGCCTTGGGATCTACAGTTCAGGTTCTACTTTACACATGTCTAGTGGACCCTAACATGTCAGGTACATGTCGTCTTGGGATCAATAGTCCCGACTTCACTTTAAGCCTGTCTAGGTTGGCCCAAATATCTAAAGTAGAGGCTGTCTTAAGACCCATAGTCCGGGCTTTACTTTGTGCACGTACAGAGGAGTGGTACATACTGACGACCACTTGAGGCTAAATACGAATAGTCTGGACACGGTTTGTAATTAGAAAGTACTTAGGGCCCCCAGCGTAATTGGGGTCATCGAGTGAGCCAATATGGTGATTAGGTCCACCCAGTGAATCAGTACACGTATCCAGACCCCATCATGATGTGCCGGCAAGTAGTGGTCATAAAAGAAGCAAACTAATACGAAAAGAATGGACAGAAATAACTTACTTTAAAATCAATGACATCATCCTGAAGAAAGCAGCCACTCTTCTGGCCATGACGGTTGCAGGAAGTCACACTAGTGACTACCAGTGATGGGCAAGATGACCGTGGCGTGACATCATCACTGCAGGTCTGGGCAGGTGAGAACAAGAATATGGCTCTCGACAAGCAAGGGGAACACCACTTATACTGGAGAGAGAAACGCAAACTTTTATGTTTATGTAAGAAGTAACGCTTTTTTATGTAAGAAAGAACAACATATACTAACATGGATAATAGATACTGTCAATGGCTAACAATAACAAACAACAAACCACCCACAGCGCACACACAAGAGGAGTGCAGCCAATCGAAGAGCAAGGCAGGGAACTGGATTGTGATGCTCTTTTTTTCTGTAGAAAGTCTTATATCTACGTCCCTATAAGTTACTTTCTGAACTAAATTTATTGCCACATTATTAAGACCTCTGCCACTACGTCAATGCTACTCTTGTGCCCATTAACCAGGGTGTGGCAGCAGTCTCGTTATGATGATACGATGACAATATTTGTGGAGGACAAGAAAATGCCAGTGCCATTCATGCATGAAGACGTGCATGATAATATCAATGTCTGTCACTAATGGGAAGGCTACGCGGGGCGAAAGTTACGCAAATGTTGCGAATAAACTTGAAAAAAGATCGAAAAAGTGGGGTTAATTCTATTTGTATAAGCACACCAGCCAATCCATCAAATTAAACATATTCCCCCATCCATTTAACCCATTGCCCATGAAAGTAATGGTTACTAAGAGCGCTGTGTTACATGTCTGCACCCTTTGATGGACAGACACAGAACTGAATCTTGACGCTTCTTTTCCCAATAGAAAGTTACACATCTGACCGCCTAGTGGTTACTTTGTGAACTAATTTAATTGCAAAAAATACAACAACAGCAACTTTGTCATCATCTTGGTGCGGCTCTCCCCGGGCCAAGGGCATAGCAGCTAAAATTGTCTTCATGGTAACTGGTCAGGTCAACAATGACAGGTACTGTCGCACGACGAAAAAGGCGAGGAAAGGGCGACTCACAAGGCTCCTAGATGTGTCAACAAAGGAAAACACTAGCCAGCAGAGCAAGTATAAAGGAAATGCGGTTGAGGTAGGAGCAAATTAAGGCACTCACTGGCATCAAAGTGTTCCTATACATGCTCCACTCAGTCGAAAACAGTCCGTATCATGAACGTACTCATCGCGATAGTAGTATATGATCAACTCAAGTATCTGGAAGCTCACAACTTGGTCTAAACACGATTTCATTAGCAATTAGAGTTAATTGGGACACCCACAGTAATTAGGATCATTCAGTTAGTCATTACACTAATTGGGGAGCAACTAAGACGTGTCCAGACCACAGTGTGAGTTGCCGGCTACTTGAGCTAATAAAAAATAAAAAATGGCTAGAAAATAAAATAAAAAGATGGGAGTAGAGTGGAAAGAAGGAGTTCAGTTGAAGATAAATGACGCCATCGTGAAGAAAGCGGTCCCGAACGACCGCTGACCATTGCTGGGCGACAGAGCACAGAGGCAGGTTGCATCACAGCTGTGATCACCTGTTCTGGACATCCTATGACGTCTGTGCGGGTTAGGGCAGCTCAGGACATGCGAGGAGAAACACTCGTAATACAGAGGCTGTGAAAGTAAGAGTAAATATGCTAACCAACAATAGGCTAACAACAAAAGGAATTAGTTATACAACAAATGAGCCCACCACAACAGGCAGCGCAGAAGGACGATCTCTCTTGCTGGAAGGACTGCTCCGTCCGACAGCCAGGCACAGATCTGACTCGTAATGCTTTTTTCTCCTCTATAAGGTCACTCATCTGCACCCCCCTAGCGGTTACTTTCTCAACTAATTTCATGACAAAATTATTAAGAATCACGCCAGCGCTACTCTCGTTCCCGATGTAGAAGAAGATAGAAAAGGCGGGGATGCTTGGACAACAGCAACCAGCGCCCGACATGCACGGGCATGAAAGCCGCAAACAAAGAGGGGACAAAGTTGGCGAACGAATTAGTTACACAACAAATCGGTCACAGGAGCGCAGAACGATACGTCCATTCAATCCGACAGCCTTGCGCAGAACTGAATCGTAATGTTTTTTTTTCTCCTCTATAAAGTCACGCATCTGTCCCTCTTGCGGTTACTTTCTGAACTAACTTAATCGCAAAATTTTTAAGAATCGTTCTAGCACTATTCCCATTCAGGGCAGCACTAGCGTCATCGTGAAGACAAGAATGATCAACATGAATCTTTCTCGTCCAAAAAAAAAAAAAAAAGCAGAGCATCAACAAAGGAAAGCATGCAGGTCGGGTCATGTCAGGCCATTGGTCAACGCGCGCTGTTCCACGAGGACAAATCGCACGACAGCTGGGCAACAGAGGAAAGCAAACACAGACAAACACTTCAACAGATTCAAAAGGACACTCACCATCATCGGACACGTACACTGTATTCCCTCACTGTAAATCCGCTCGGCACAAAATCCACCTGAATCGTCAAACACCATTCACCAGTGACGAACCAGACATCCGTACTCCGTCAGAGGTAAACGGAATCCCACCGAAGCTACGCTTCTCCACTAACGGCCCACCCAATTGCAGGGGACAGAATTCACGCGTCCAGTGCCCAAGTCCAGCCCAAGTCCACCTGCCAGTGTCCAAGAGAGAAGTGAATACTTGCGCCCTCCGCAGGTCTTGCTCATTGGTCGTGACGTCATCCTATTGTCTGTTTGTTTTTCGCTAGCGCCCACCCAACTACCCTGGACAAGGTCCACCTGAAACAATAGAGCCGCTTCATGACGTCATCACCCAGGCATGCAGCTGCGTGGTTCAAGGACGCGTACGCTGTAAACAGGGGACCTGCTGTTTATTAATCACTGTCCCAAGATTATTTTCTTTATTCTACTAGTATATTGATTGCATAGGAAACAGAAAAATCATTGCAGAAAAACACCACGCATGAAAGCTGATTGTAGGAATTAAACATTTCAATCCCAAAGTCTTACTAAATGAGACTTACGAATACAGGAAAGAACAAAATAGCCTAACGCCATCAATGTCTAAATATGACGAGCTCAACGAGACACCTCCGTCTCATCCGGGAGCCAGGCAGATAACCGAATAATGACGCTCTTTTCCTCTCGAATAAAGCCACGCACCTGTCCCCCTTGCGGTTACTCTCTGAACTAATGGAATCTCGAAATTATTAAGAATCGTGCTAGCTCTACTAGCATTCAGGGCGTCGTCCGGAACTTCATTCTGACCTTTCTGCGATCGAGAAGAAAATTCTGCGTGCTGAACAGCTCGGCAGGCTTTCGAAACGTCGCCGATGCCGCGAATGCGAGACGAAGTTAGAGCTCTACGAACATCGGTCACAAATGAAGCAAACAGCATGAGTCGCCTGTCTTCGACAGACAGGTAAGCGATGAGCTTTTTAACGCACACTGTTATCGAACATGCAAACGTTCTCTGAAATTTCGTGTTCTGATATTTAATGCGCACTTGCTGTTCATGGTGCCGGTGTGGCTGGTCTGTCATAATGCCGAAGGAGATCGAATGCTTGTGCTGCAAGGAGTTCGAAAACACTGCCGAATGACTGCAGTATCAGTGCATTACAACCCACGAAGATTTCCAACTTCTATGATTCAATATGACTGTCCTGAAGGTCGCTTATTGAACTCCGTGGGCAGCGCGAACCTATGAGCGACTATATTCACAAGCAAGTCACATGTGTCCTTGTCGAACGATGTTAAAATTCGGGCGCCCAAAAGTGGTTTGGTCCTGCATTAAAGTCGTTAAAAACTCCAGTACAGGGCGCAGCACATAAAAAGACTGTTACAACTCTGAACTGGAGAAAACCAATATAGGCAATTTTGTAATTGTCAGTGTGCTGTGTCCTGAGTCACGTTTTTATGTATTGCCCTGTGCATAAGGTTTTAGCGTAGGTTTTTAGCGATATTGAGTCTTCTTGATTGTCGATTCAGTGAAAAGTAAAACAACGTTGGTTTCTAAAAGAACACAGCATGTGTAGTAATGTACAGGGTGTTGCCAGGTAAACTGCAGTTGCTCTGAGGTACATGTAGAAATGACACTACACACACACTGTACTGTAACCGGTTACCTATTTGCCTAAACTATATTTTATGTACATCTGTGTAGACGATGCAGATACACTGCATATCGCCAGCTTGCAAGGTGAGTATGGCACAAGCTTGGGAAAAACAAGAGCATGGTCATCCCAGCCTGTGCAATGAAGAGGGTCTGGCAAGCCTTTCCCACAAAAAATGCCACAGGCTTCAAGTACCCAAGATCCTAACTGGAGGTACCTCTTCGCACAGCTCGTCTATCGCATTTAAAATAATTCAGCATCTGTATTTAGGATGATTTATGGCTCTCAGGATGATGCATAATTCATGAGTTCAATATGTTGTGTTGAAACACAACACTAGTCCTTTTTAATGAGTCTTGCGGAACGATAGATGGACACTCCTTTCGTGACATTGTGTACCATTGCTACAGTGAACAATTTCTTGAGCAACACTGATGAACGAACGAAAAACAGAGTCTGTCTTCCAAACATGTATGTTCCTTGTAACTTCCGTATTTGCTAAGTGACACATGTTGATGTCCCCCCTCATGTAATGCCTGCAAGGGTCTTTGAGTTATATTCATAAATAAATAAATATCAAAACGGGAAAGAGATGTAACACCTACCCTCTCTTTGTGTGAATGATACATAAACATTCTCGAAGATTTGTACATAGTCACACTTTGCCTCATTTTGCCTAAAGCCTAGTTCCAACTCTTACATCATCTCCACATCTTCAATCTCCAAAGCAGTACAAGGCTAAAGTAATCAGCTACTACATAAAAAGGAGGACAGGGAGGAAACTGCTGGCACATCTAAAATTCGAAGAAACCCTGGTGCTTTCACGGTGCTACTCACGGCTCAGTCCTGGATCAGATCCGGATGGAAAACAGCTTTTCTGGGCCTCAGTGATAGATTCCCTTGATTGCACTGACTGTGAGGCACAACTCATTGGCTTTGTGGCAAGTGGGCTTGCATCTGACAGTACGATTTGGAATAAAGGGAGCAAGGAACATCTCTCTACGGTCTTAAGAAGGATATCGACATTACCTGTCAAGGTACAGCATTTAATGTCGCTTTCAGTAAGTACAACACTCCTCATAGCAGTTACAATTCGTGTTGGGAAAGCATGCTGAAGTTAGCTCAGGCAGTGTATCCAGAACTGTGAATCAGGTTCATAGAGAGCACCTGGTGAGAGGGACAGCAACAGTGTCCAGTAAAGGCACTCCAGGAATTTTGTGCAGGTTTGGGGGTCACACCTTTTAATAGTGTTGATGGAAAGCAGGGCGTGTGAAACACTGACCTCTGGTAGATGATTTCTTGTTATTTATAACCATGTACCCATGTTCTAGTAATCTAGAAAAAGCCTTGGCTGTCTTGGAGGAAATTGCTAATAAATCTGAGTGTCTTTTGTGGAAACAGGTTGTAACTGCCTTTCTGTCCACCCTTCTTAGTTGCCCTAGCAAAATCAAATATGTAATGCTGTACACCATATCTGATGCTAGCACACTAATTGCTTTGAGTGTTCTCAGGCTTCTGAAATGGAGCTACCTTGTACATACGCTGTGCCATGTCGGCAAGAACATAAATCAGACTGCCTTTATTTTTTTAAATTGACCCTTCAGTGCTTCATGTGACCGCAAGAATGGCATCCCCTAAACAGTAGGCAATGAGAATGATTTCTGCAATGTATTGAGCTTTGTAAAACAACAACTTTGTTTAAAAATATATTCCGAAACCCGGGTGACGACCTCATAATGTAGCGTCCTTTTCTGCAAACACCGTTCAACACAACGATTAAAAACAGAGCGTAAACGTTTTGTCGCCTATCCGGGTGGCATCATCAGTACAACAGAGGCCAAGGACGAGCACATCAGCCTATTTAAGAGGGCATCATACACATCCCATAGGGGGCCACGGTTTGTATTACATGCTGAAGCATCACGCCTGATAAAGCAGGATTCTAAGAACTTTCTAGGGCCCCATCGCTAGTCATGTGCAAAGGTTACTGCACCATCAAAATATATGTCCCTTAGGACAGCAATGGTAGACTAATTCAGTCCTGGTTAGTTAAGCTAAGCATTAGTAGCCCTGGCAACGTCCCTTGTGTGCTCCTTTAGTCTTGTCCCACGTCTTTTGTCTATCTCGCCAATATAGGTTGCATCACATTCTATGCACTCAACTTGATATGCACAGTCAAAATGCCTGATGGGCACAGTGCCCTCCAAATAGCGTATGAAATACGTTAGATGAAAGGAATGCGCACCACCGATTTGACTCCTTTGATGTTGTTTTTGATTGTTCTCTGTTGTAGGGATGATGCCACCTGGATAAGCAATGAAACGTTTACTCTCTTTATTCTTAATTTTTGTGTTAAGCCAGTGTTCTCAGTGAAGGATTTTACATTATGAACTTTGTTTGAATGATGATTAGTGGCGAGCTTTATACCCTGGGCCACTACTCTAACAATTGCTTGTGGTAGTGTGGTGAAATGGAATAACGAGCCTTGTAAACAATGTACTTGGCAATATATTTATTTATCTCTCAGGTTGAAGAACCCAATGTGGGGTTACATAACGGAGGGGCATGTAATCATACAAGACCGATCACCAAAAGGCCTTGCTTTTGACTAGATTAAAATGTGAAGCGATTGTAACATAACAAATGCTGCGCATGGTGGCGATTTGATAGGTTCTCCTCACGAGTTGTCGCCACGGTTACGGTTAGTTGAGAAACTGCATATCCAGGTAGCAGGATCAAATTTTCATTAGGCTACTTTGGCCAACACGCGAGCATAGAGCACAGTGTCAAAAGCCCTTACAAAATAAAAAAAATACTACATCTACGTGGACCCAGAAATCAAGACAGTTCAAAATGCTGTGAACGAATTCCACTACGATAGTTTTGCCTCAATACGCTTTTCTAAAGCCATGCTGGAATTAAAAAAAAGAAATCGACAGACTCAACTTGGTTGACAACGTGGTAGTACATGATGTACTCAATTAGTTTACAGGGAACCCTAAAAAGTGGAGCTGGTTAATAGACAGAAGGACCATAGTTGTCACCTCTTCTGAAGACAGGAATTCGCTTGAGACCTATGTCATCGACTCACACACATACTAAGCACCTTTCACACAGATTAACGTATCTTCGTTCCAGCTCTTTGACTTTCAGATGTTCATCTCTGTTGAGTGGTCTGTCATTCTTGTAATACAGATTGGAATTGAAATGCAGGTGCATAAGGGATGCTTTGAAAGAAAAGTGTTTGGTTTTAGTTCTCTTAATGTTTCCGAAAACGAAAACAAACTTCACGGTGACTATTCTTCTGAAATGAGCAATTCGAGGATGACAGCTAAAAATATATCTCACCATATCATTATATCCACCTGGCACTTCAATTGAATAATGGCAGTTGAAGATGACGATGATTCAATTTAATGGCGCATAAGCAACTCGGGCAATAGTGCGCCAAAACCATGGTAAAAGCGTGACTTGTTAAATATCAGACAATTGTACTAAAATAATATACTTTGTTGGTTGATAAATTGAGATATAGACAAAAACATGATATGATAAAAATAAGCAATTGAAGAAAAGGCAATTGTTGGCTTTGTGTGACTGATGTCGAGTTTGCCACACTACGTGTTGAATAATAATGTACGCTGATACGCTGTAGCATATAAACTACAACCATACACACGCTCAATATGTGGTGGATATGTGAAACCAGGGCTGGGCAGTAATACTGATATTTTGTATTATAATACAAATACATAATACGTGACGGCAATGGGTTTTATAATACAAATACATAATACTCTTGCACCAAGGTATTATAATACATAATAATAATACATCTATGTATTACTTAAGTAATACTAGTAATACAATTCACTGGATTGATTGTGAGCCGGTTTTCGTAGTAAAGGGTTCTCCTTCATGATTTATTCACACTCAAGGTGTGCAGAGGGATTGACCCTCTGAAATGTAAAAAAAAAAGAAAAAGAAAGAATGAAAAACGGATGTCGTGCAGGGAACGTTCTACGAATCCCGTTCACATGCGCGGTCAGTTTAAGCTGCAGAAGAATTACGCTTCATCATTATTAGGGTGATGTTGGTTATGTCCTCACCTTTTCACACAACATAAATAAAAACAACAGAGATTCACTCTGAGATACCTTCAAGTTCGAGGTTGACTGCTTCGATGCGCTGATCACTTCCGAACAGAATACACATTTTGCCTTCAGTGTGGCAAAGACTTCATGTGCTTAACCACAAAAAACGGCCGTCCAAAATTGTGCAGTTCTGACGCAAAATTGACGCCAAAATTGTGCCGTTCTGACCTGGCACGCTGTTAATGGGTCACGGCTACAAGCACCCTTCTACGAAGACATTGCACGTGTGGTGACTAAACATGAGGGAATGTCGTCGTTGTCCCAAAGGAACGCCCGGAAACGAGTGTTCTCAACTCTGAACTCATTGATCCAGTCCCGTGTAATCTGGGATAGGGGTCCTATTGTGAACTTACGGTCCGCGTGGCCGCACAACAGGCGCTTTTGTTTGTCACCAATGGGAGATGGGCTTCTTGGAAGGAAGATTACCGATCATCCGCACATGTGGCGCTTTTGTTAGGACCAAAAGCGCAACAAAAAGTATTACGACTTCACAAGTAATATAATACACGTAATACCTCCACTTTGTGTATTATAATACAGATACAAATACATTTTTAGAATCAGTATTATAATACATAATACAGATACTCAAAGTATTACAGTAATAGTATTATAATACAAAGTATTACTATTACTGCCCAGCCCTGTGTGAAACTAATATACACATACTTACATTTCTTGAAACTTTACATTTCAAACTTTCTTGAAAAAGGCAGTCCAAGTCTGTCGGATTTGACAGACTCTATACAAAGCCAGTAAGCACAGTGTGGAAAGACTGTTTCATCTTTCGAAAGCGGAGGTGCAGCTACCACGACGCTTCGTCATCTCAATGCTTCGGAGCGGCATAGCCTAGTAAGAAGCCATCAGAAGGATCTCATAAAGATAACTTGGTTGAAAAAGTGGAGGGTTCTGTGGGATACGTAAGAAAGCATACGCGTTACACAACAGCTACGAGAATGATCGACTGCACTTGCATGGTTTTCAGTACGTAGACTTGGAACTGAAAAATAAATATGCTAACCTTGTTGAAACTACTTTTCCGTCAGGACCACACGAGAGCACACTTGGTTTCTTTGGTTGAAGGTATCATCAGGTCCCCATGTTTCTTTGAGATGCAGCAGACAGAATTTCGCTGAGGCGAGTGATTGCCGTTGCGGTGCGTCGCTTCGCAGCAGATCAAGAACAGTACACCGCAACGATAGGTGAAACGTTCAGAATATGGCGACCAACTCCAACACCAACCCAATGACCCGAACAAAGAGGATGAACCGGGGGTCACACAAGTTCGCAGTTCGCAAGCTCGGCATACGGCATTCATTACAGCTGACCGGATACGGAAGCATATACGCCGTGTACAGATTGAAAAGAAAATTGTAGAAACTGTTGCAGGTGATAAATGCAGGGTATATTTTTCTTTTTGAGGCTCTGTAACAAAAACATATTAACGTAGAAATGCCATTTCATTAAGGAAATTGACAGGTATTGCGTGACCACGTGATGCGTTTGAGCCAATTGTGGGTGTTGCGAGTGGCCCCCGTGTTGACGTCATCTTGATGGTGGGCCGGGGTGGATATTCTGTATAAACGTATGTTTTCTCGGTTTGACGCTAGGCGTGCTGCACTGGGATGAAGTCGAATGTTTAAAATTCGAGTTTAGAGAAACCGTGGGGTTTTAATACATGAATTTTCGCATGGAGAGTCCTTGTTGGGTGCTTTATCGACTGCAAGTACTAAAGAGCGCCCACAATTTCTGGTCAGAGTCCCTTTAAGCGATGAGGGAAAACGACTTCTACTCGGGCAGCATAATGCGATATACGCTGAATTTTTACGGGTGAAAATTGCAAGGCACTGCTAAGCAATCACACGCACATACGACAGCGCATACAACACACGACGGGGAAAAGGCTTAAGACGGAGCGCTCAGGAATAATCGCAGCGTTACCGCACATCGCTACGAAGCTCAACGGCTAACGCAAGATGACAAATCCAAGGTCTTAGCGAAGGGTAAAAATTGCCTCAAGAAAAACACTACTGACCAATTCCAGACATGCGACATCGCATGCAAAATACTGCTCATTCGGCAAAAGGCCTAAGCCTGCCACAGAACATCATAGAGCATACACAAGTTCATTTTTCTATTTCGCGTAATCTAAACGCGGTCTGCTTGAAAAACGACGCACACATTTTCTTAGGGAGCAGAGACATGTCAGAATTTCTACTCCGTGCTCAGATACCAGCGTTTCTGCTCAAATACCCCTAACTGCAAAAAATTAAGCACTGCTTACTTCATCAACATATCAGTTGTTAGGAGCTAGGCTGCGAACACCCAACAAAATCTTAACAAACAGCCCCAATTCCACTGACAGAACACTATTGAGCTTTACCAAGCGGCTTTCTTCTGCGTTAAAGTAGAGAAATAAGAAAAGAGCAGTGAAAAATTATACGCACTTTTGCTCGCATAGCTATAAGAAGAAAAAAAATAACGAGGCACACGCTAATAAACTGAGACAAAGGTACCCATTTCTGCTATCAGATAATTATTGCATAATGCTACATGCACAGTGGCGTTATCCCTGCGTAAAGAAAGCACAGAACGAGGGTACACAAATCCGATCCCTTAAGTGAGGAGGGAAAGGCACTTCTGCTCGGGCAGATAATACGATAAAGGTGAATTTTTGCCAAGAAAACTACGAGCGTGGCAGACACATACTAACGAAGGAAAAAAAAACATTCCTATTCACTTCTACTGATAGAATTGGAGCCAAAGGCTTGAACCACTCGGTAAGAACAAAGCACACCGCTTCAGGAAGGCATATCAAATGCAGCTCAACAGGATCCGCGTGCAGAACTCATAAAATATCCCGCCAAAAACAAGGACTTCACCAGGGTCGCGTGGTAATTCCATTAAAACGCTCGTTCAATCCAACAGATTACAATGCAAACGCGATAACAATTATTTTTTAAACCACTATTTCACGGAATAGTACATAAATGTATCACTCGTGTCACACGAAAAGGCAAACACAAAGCACTTACTTGTCAAATGGGGTCCCAGCTTCAGAAAAGCGTGCGCGCACACACACACACACACACACACTCACATTTTTGGTAGACACAAAGTCGCAAACTCAAAGTCTATTTGACAACCACATAAATCCATATTATTCCTCAGGTCAATAATTATCCTATATACCATCGTCAAAAGACGGCACACACATGCATGCGAACGCAAAACAATTGGTTCTCGTTCCGGATGTAATAGGATATCGCCACTCGCCCAGCGCGAACCAAAATCAGAAAGGAATGCATGTTCGCTATACATCCAAGAAAAAACGGCGCTGTGCTTCTGCGCAGCATTCATTATACAGGAGTGATTTCGCATCGTTTTCCTTTTATTTCCTTGCAGCCACATATTTTGCAAGAATACTATAGAGTGGAACGGGTAAATGTGAACATCATTCGCTACACGCTTGTAGCTCTCATCATCTTTAAACCAAACCAGCCGACATGTACATAAGGACACGACCCTTCACTTAGGTAGGTCGCTATTGACTATCATCATCATTGCCTGCAAGCTTCAGTGCACAACAGAGCAATCCCATCGCGCAACGTAGCGCGCCCATCAGTACACCTTGGGCTCACTTCGCACAGTCATCTAAACTTACCATGTCTGCTTTGCCGCTGTGATAAAACAGTGCATGATAAAGTAATAGCGTGATAAAAGTGATAAAACAGTGCGCCTGAACAGCGTACCCACGCGAGCCGCGCGCGGGGCCGTTTTCGCGGTTTGGACACGTGGTCGCAATCACGCGCGCGGTCCGTTACCGATTCCCCGCGCAAGCGCACTGTTTTATCACTTTAACAGCGGCAAAGCAGACATGGTAAGTTTAGATGACTCGTACAAAGTACTAAACTCTGAAGAAGAAATAAATAAAATAAATCAACAAAAATTACCTCGTTGGTATCAGTCCCTACGTACTGTTTGACACGACGAGAGTGAGGCTTTTTTGCGTTTCTTAAAAAATACGACACGAAGCGGATGATTATCCTTGTACTAAATCTTTGATTCCGGAGGCAGTAGGATATATCCAGAAAGTTATCGTGTGTGTGTGGGAAGTGAGCCCAAGGCGTGTTGATGGGCGCGCATTGCTCTGTTGTGCACTGAAGCTTGCAGGCAATGATGATGGAATGATAATTTTATTTTATTTTATGAGAGTCATTAGCGACTTACCTATTTAGTGAAGGGTCGTGTGCTTATGTACACATGTCGGCTGGTTTGGTTTAAAGATGATGAGAGCTACAAGCGTCGACGAAGGCATACCTTGAGCTTGAGGGAACGATAACACACGAAGAAGTAGACAGGACGAGGCTCAAAACCAGCAATGAAAACGTTTAATGAACAGAAAAAAGTCAGGAGGGAGAGAGGAGGTTACATAGAGCCAATAGAGCCTCAGGGAGAACGACAGAAGGCTGGCTGACGCAAGCATTGTCCGAGCCTATTAGAGCGGCTTCAAGAATGACCCGGTTAGCGTCATCCCATACAGTGTAAAGACACTTGGTCCGCGGGAAAACGGGGGCACAGCCTTGACAGGAGATCACGTGTTTGGCCAATTCTGAGGACTGGCTCTTATTTTTGACAGCGCTGGAATGCTCAAGTAAACGTTCGTTGACACAGCGTTTGCTTTGGCCCACCATAGGATTTTCCACAAGTTTTTTCTTTATTCACATCACATCACATCACATAGGGGTATGGAGTACACAATGTGTTTGTATTGGCTCTATGTGACCTCCTCTCTCCCTCCTGACTTTTTTCTGTTCATTAAACGTTTTCATTGCTGGTTTTGAGCCTCGTCTTGTCTACTTCTTCGTGTGTTAGCGTTCCCTCAAGCTCAAGGTATGCCTTCGTCGAACCTTCACCAGCTCGCTTGCCTACTCAGCCTTATTTCATCTACAAGCGTGTAGCGTGCATTTACCCGTTCCACTCTAAGTATTATTGCAAAATATGTGGCTGCAAGGAAATAAAAGGAAAACGAAGTGAATTAACTCCTGTATAATGGTTGTTGCGCAGAAGCACAGTGCCGTTTTTTCTTGGATGTATAGCGAACATGCATTCCTTTCCTTTTTTTTTGGTTCGCGCCGGCCGAGTGGCGATACACATCCGGAACGAAGGCCTATTGTACCACGTTCGCATACATGTGTGTGCCGTCTTTTGACGATGGTAGGATAATTATTGACCTGAGGAATAATATGGATTAATGTGGTTGTGAAATAGACTGAGTTTGCGACTTTGTGTCTACAAAAATGTGAGTGTGTGTATGTGTGTGTGTGCGCGCGCGATTTTCTGAAGCTGGGACCCCATTTGACAAGTAAGTACTTTGTGTTTGCCTTTTCGTGTGACACGAGTGATACATTTATGTACAATTGCGTGAAATAGTGGTTTAAAAAATAATTGTTATCGCGTTTGCATTGTAGTCTGTTGGATTGGACGAGCGTTTTTAAAGGAATTACCACGCGACCCTGGTGAAGTCCTTGTTTTGGGCGGGATATTTTGTGAGTTCTGCACGCGGATCTTGTTGCGCTGCATTTGATATGCCTTCCTGAAGCGGTGTGCTTTGTTCTTACCGCGTGGTTCAAGACTTTAGCTCCAATTCTATCAGTAGAAGTTAATAGGAGTGTTTTGTTTGTTCGTTATATGTGTCTGTCACGCTCGTAGCTGTGTTCAAACTTGATTTTCTTGGCAAAAATTCTGACTTTACCGTATTATGCTGTTCGAGAAGAAGTGACTTTCCCTTGAAAGATGAAAGCCACTGAAAATGTTAGCCAGCTGTGGGACTCGAACCCACATCTTCTGGGTTGCCGGTCCAGGGCTCTACCAATTGAGCTAAGCTAACACGCCTTCTCAGTGACTTCCAGAAGATGTGGGTTCGAGTCCTACAGCTGGCTAACCTTTTCAGTGACTTTCATCTTTCATCGTTAATTTCCTAGGCAAATTGAGGCTTTGTATGTATTTGTCCCTTCTATGTTGTTCCAGCATCAGAACATCCCTTCTCGCTTACGGGATGTGTACCCTGGTTCTGTGCTTTCTTTACGCAGGGATAACGCGACTATGCATGTAGCATTATGTAATAATTATCTGATAGCAGAAATTGGTATTTTTGTCTCAATTTATTAGCGTGTGCCTCGTTATTTCATTTTTTTCTTATAGCTATGCGAGCAAAAGTGCGTGTATTTTTTCACTGCTCTTTTCTTAGTTCTCTACTTTTACGCAGAAGAAAGCCGCTTGGTAAAGCTCAATAGTGTTCTGTCAGTGGAAGTGGGGCTGTTTGTGTATTTTTTTTTAAAGATTTTGTTGGGTGTTCGCAGCCTAGCTCCTAACAACTGATATGTTGATGAAGTAAGCAGTGCTTAATTTTGCAGTTAGGGGTATTTCAGCAGAAACGTTGGTATCTGAGCACGGAGTAGAAATTCCGACATTTCTCTGCTCCCAAGAAAATGTGTGCGTCGTTTTTCAAGCAGACCGCGTTTAGATTACGCGAAATAGAAAAATGAACTTGTGTATGCTCTATGATGTTCTGTGGCAGGCTTAGGCCTTTTGCCGGATGAGCAGTATTTTGCATGCGATGTCGCATGTCTGGAATTGGTCAGTAGTGTCTTTCTTGCGGCAATTTTTACCCTTTGCTAATATCTTGTTGCTGTCGTCTTGTGTTAGCCGTTGAGCTTCGTAGCGATGTGCGGTAACGCTGCGATTATTCTTGAGCGCTCCGTCTTAAGCCTTTTCCCTGTCGTGTGTGTGTGTGTGTGCGTAATTGCTTAGCAGTGGCTTGCAATTTTCACCCGTAAAAATTCAGCGTATCCCGCATTATGCTGGCCGAGTAGAAGTCATTTTCCCTGATCGCTTAAGGGAATTTGTGTATACGCTTGGCCTGCGCTTTCTTTATGCAGGGACAACGCAGCTGTGTGTATCGCATTACGCAATAATTTTCTGATAGCAGCTAAATGAGTGTCTTTTTCTCAGTTGATTAGCGTGCGCTACGGTTTCTTGTGCGTTCTTGTGCGTTTCAAGTGCGTGCAGTGTGTGTGTGTGCGCGCGCCCTTTTTTCCTGATTTGTGACGTCATCATGGCATGTTTGGACTTGTTTAGCAGTGTCTTTCTTGTTGCAGTTTTGCCCACCGCTAGTATCTTGTTGCTGTCATGTTGTGCCGGCCGTTTTCGTAGCGATAAGCGGTGATTATCCGATTATTCCCGAGCGGTTCGACTTAAGCCTTTTCCCTGCTCACTTAAATAAATTTGTGTATCCATGTCCTGTGCTTTCTTTACGCAGGGACAACGCAACTGTGTATGTAGCGATATGCAAGAATTATGTGGTGGCACAAATGGGTCTCTTTTTGTCAGTTTTTTTTAGCGTATGCTTCGGTTTTTGAAGTCATACCAATTCCAGCACAAGCGCGTGCAATGTTTTGCTGCTCTTTCCTCAAATCACTGCTTTTGCGCAGAAGAAAGCAGTGTCTAGCCGCTTTGTAAAGCTGAATTCGGGAGAAGTTGGTTTCTCTGCTTGTTTGTTAGATGTTGTTAGGAGCTCGGTATGTTGAAGAAGTAAGCTGTTTGCAGTTATAGGTATTGGAGCAGAAACGCTTGCATCTGAGCACAGGGTAGAAATTCCTACGAAGCACGGCACCCTCAGTGTAAATTAATTATTTTGGATGTGAGTCTGCCTCACTACATGACAAGACCCGGTAGGCTGAAATGGCAAGAGAGAAAAACTTGGAGCGCTTGATTGATAAAGTAGAATTTTAATATGTTCCTAAAATTATAGTTTTGTAATAGTTTTGCTAAACTGCAATGCAAGATAGCAAATCATTAATATAGTAGGAATGCAATCACATCATATGTCTGTTCCCGTAAAGGCGTTCTGTCTTGTGCTCTGTCGTGCGCGAATACAACTTTGCCCCCAGGCTTTCGCGCCTTTTTGCTCGCAGGTGTAGCCTCAGACAACGAGTGTATGGGCATAGAAAGGGTCATGTATTACATAAGCCTGGTGATGATGTTGAGTGTTCCAGGGTCTCAGTTATTATTATTTTAAAGAGCAGTGGTAGTTTACCGGTGTTGTGATTCTAATGATTGAAAGTACCTTTGATAAGCCTTTGATGATAAACCTTTGGGGTGAAAATCACTAAGATCAAGATTCATGCACGGTGCTTTTTTTGTTGAATTTTAATGTAAGAGCGAACATGATTAAGAGTCGGACAAAGGAAATAACCTTGCCATTCAATAAATAATAGGAGTGTTTGTCTTTGCCACTGCCTTCTTCAGACAGGATGTGATGACGTCATGCAGTGTTTCAGGTGTCTGTAGCAATGCATAGACCATCACTGTAGAAAAGTTCAGCGGGAGAAAATGGGAGGTTGGTCGATGGTGTGCATTTTCCTGGACGGATTCACGATGAGCACTGTTTTTGAACAAGAGGAGTGCTTGTGTGTGTGTGTGTGTTTGGAACAGTTTGATGCTGGTTTTCTGCTTTGTTCAAGTGTTTCTATGCCCTTTTCCCCCCCTTGTTGTCTGACATACATGCGATTTTTCCTGGCGTGACAGCGCTTGTTGAGCAATGCCCCGACACGCCCAGACCTGTTCTGTCATGCTTTCCTTCTATGTGTAGTTCTGTATATTTTTTTTCTTTTTGACGAGGAACATTCTTGTCTTGACGATGTCGATAGTGCTGCCCTGAATGGGAGTAGAGCTAGAACGATTCTTAATAATTTCGCGACTCCTTTAGTTCAGAGAGTAACCACAAGGGAGTCAGGAGCGTGGCTTTATTCGAGAGGAACAGAGCGTCATTATTCGGATATCTGCCTCGCTCTCGGATGAGACGGAGGTGTCTCGTTGAGCTCGTCATATTGAGACATTGATGGTGTTAGGATATTTTGTTCTTTCCTGTATTCGTAAGTCTTATTTAATAAGACTTTGGGATTGAAATGCTTAAATCCTACAATCAGCTTTCATGCGTGGTGTTTTTCTGCAATGTTGTTTCTGTTTCCTATGCAATCAATATAGTAGAATAAAGGAAATAATCTTGGAACAGTGATTCAATAAACAGCAGGTCCCGTGTTTACAGCGTACGCGTCCTTGAACCATCCGGCTGCATGCCTGGGCGATGACGTCATGCTGCAGCTCTATTGTTTCAGGTGGACCTTGTCCAGGGTAGTTGGGTGGGCATTAGTGGAAAAGACAATAGGATGACGTCACGACCAATGAGCAAGGCTTGCAGAGAGCGCAAGGATTCACTTCTCTCTTGGACACTGACGGGTGTGAACGCGTGAATTCTATTCCTAGCAATTGTGTTGGCCGTTAGTGGAAAAGCGTAGCTTCGGTGGGATTCCTCTGACGCGTCCTTGAACCTTCCAGCTGCATGCCTGGGTGATGACGTTGTAGTGGACGACGATGACTAGGCTCGCGCCACGCCCCCGCTTTCCATCGGTGGCTCATGCCACGAAATAAATCAGTTTCCATCTGGCATTCGTTGTGGTAGCTTGCGTTCTTTTGGCTCCCACAATTCTGGTGACCCAAACGTGCGGCTCTATTGTTTCAGGTGGACCTTGTCCAGGGTAGTTGGGTGGGCACTAGCGAAAAAAAAAACAGACAATAGGATGACGTCACGACCAATGAGCAAGGCCTGCGGAGGGCGCAAGGATTCACTTCTCTCTTGGACACTGGCAGGTGGACTTGGGCTGGACGTGGGCACTGGACGCGTGAATTCTGTCCCCTGCAATTGGGTTGGCCGTTAGTGGAGAAGCGTAGCTTCGGTGGGATTCCGTTTACCTCTGACGGAGTACGGATGTCTGGTTCGTCACTGGTGAATGGTGTTCGACGATTCAGGTAGATTTTATGCCGAGCGGATTTACAGTGAGGGAATGCAGTGTACGTGTCCGATGATGGTGAGTGTCCTTTTCACTCTGTTGAAATGTTTCTCTGTGTTTCCTTTCCTCTGTTGCCCAGCTGTCGTGCGATTTGTCCTCGTGGAACAGCGCGCATTGACCAATGACCTGACATGCTCCGACCTGTTCTTGTCTTGACGATGACGCTAGTGCTGCCCTGAATGGGAATAGTGCTAGAACGATTCTTAATACTTTTGTGATTAAGTTAGTTCAGAAAGTAACCGCAAGAGGGACAGATGCGTGACTTTATAAGTAGTAATAGATGGGTGAGAAACTACAGCGATGAGAAACTACGGCACCCCTGCCCTGAGCCCTGCGCATATTTTTTCCCGCGCGGCGCGTGTGCGGAGGGTTGTCCGCGGGCTTATCGGCGGGGGAGGGCTGCGCGTGCGCTCGTCGTAGCGTATTTTTCAGCCTGGGCAGACTTCTTTGGCCATACGTGGGCCGACTTCACATATTTTTTCCAATACAACAGGTGAGCGGTTTACATGCAGAGACATGCAAAGGATAGCCATACACAAAAGTACAAGTGAAAATATATTTATTAAAATCAATAGTGCAAGGAATTATGCTGTGACTCTGTGTGAATGGGAAAAACCCAGCCAAAAAAACCTGAAGCAGAAGGAACAAAATATATCTAACAAAGGTATACTTATTCAAGGTATGATACAATAGCATTGAATAGCTATCACAGATCAAACACAATATTTTTTATTAACTGTAATCACACAAGTTTTCAATGAATCAGAAGGGATAGCACAGTTAATCAAAGAAGATATTCTTGATCAATACAATTACAATCAAAATTACAAGTTTTATTATAAAAAGTCTGAGACGTGAGAACCGGATAGATGTAAGTAATTTGGAGCACGATAGCTAAGTTTAATATTCCAACGTGACACAATTAATCAGTTTCTTATGAAGTGAATAGCGCAGACATAAGGAAATAATTCGAATCAACACATAGTATTAATATAGAACCAATCATCCAACATGTAGGGAAATAATAGCTACACCATATCAAAACGAGAAACAGTCACAACATTTAATCAAAGAAGATATTCTTAATCAATATGATTATAAACAAAATTACAAGTTGTATTATGAAAAGTCTAATATTCCTATATGTGAGAACCATCAGTGCAATAGCGGGAAGTTCTGATAGTTGTATGTAATTAAATGTGAACAGCACAGACCCTGGAAGACTATGGGACACGAACACAAGAGGAAATTAAATCTATGCCACTACAAAGAAGTTATTCTTAATCAAAACAACATAGTAATCTATCATTCAGAAAATCAGAAGAAAAAATCAAACTCATCAGAAAATAGACATGTTAAAAATGAACTTCACCACATAGCACGCTCCTAGCCAGCAATCAGATCTGATGATATCTGCCCTGATTTGTTGAAGACGGCTGCCAATAGATGTATGGAAGACCACGGAACACGAACGACAAGAACGGCACGAACACAAGAGGAAATAAAATCTATACCACTAAAAAGAAGATATTCCTAATCAAAACAACAGAGTAATCTATCATTCAGAAAATCAGAGGAAAAAATCAAACTCATCAGAAAGCGGACGTGTTAAAAATGAACTTCACCACATAGGACACTCCTAGCCAACGACCAGATCTAATGATATCTGCCCTGATTTGTTGAAGACAGGTGCCGATAGATGTATGGAAGACCGCGGAACACGAACGACAATAGGAAATAAAATCTATACCACTACGAAGAAGATATTCTTAATCAATACGATTACAATCAAATTACAAGTTGTATTATAAAAAATCTAATATTCCTATACGTGAGAACCATCATTGCAATAGCGTGAATATCTGTCATAACATTTCGAGCGCAATAGGGAATCTCAGTTTCATATTCCAAGATTACTCAACTTTTAATTTCTTATTAAGTGAACAGCATAGACGTAAGGAAATAACGAGGAACAACACAATCAACAGCTACAATTAATAGAGAGCCAAACCTGCGCACCATCCAACACATAGAGAAATAATAGCTAATCAATCTATCAAAAGGCGAAATTATTACAATATAACACAGACCTAACGCTGAAGAACAGAGGAACACGCGGCGACACGTAAACAACAACAGAGGAAAATAATCTATCATTGAACCATCATAAAATCGACCAATATACAATTTTCATTCTAACAAACACAACGAACCTTGATGGAGGTATCCAAGACGTAGGAAATATGCACTCTTTTCACTCTTTTCCTCAAAGCCAGAAGACTTTATGTCTCTATCTATGTGACCATAGCACCGCGCATGCTTTAGCACTCAAAGGGTTAGGGGCTATATTACTTCGTCCAGCAAACAGGACGTTCTAGAGGTCAGATAAGATACTTCAAAGGCGATATATTTTATTGTGCAGCGCAAATAGATGTCGATATCACTCGTGGGGGTCACTATCTTTTCGCATCCTTTCCCTGAAACGGAAATCTTTCATCAAAGTGGTTGACAAGTCGAATAAGTTTGTAGAGATGCGATATTGTTATTGAACATGTAGAGAAAGTTCAAATTATTAATTGGTAGCAACAATACTCAATCAAAAACGAGAAACAAATTTAATTACATCAATTTTTGAAATATCTTGCAACAGAAATTTCTAATGGACCACACAGAAATATCAAATGTGAAATGCAACTCAGAGTTATGAGGCATTCCCATCTTAGAGGTACTTACCTATGTCAATCGAGTGAACAATTGAAACAAATACAAGACAATAATTATTTCGAGCAGTAAGTTCACAACTCATAGAATATCAGTCGAGTGAATACTTGAAACAAAATCAAAACAATAATTTTCACGACAGGTGGAGATTATAGCATTCTAAACCAGATAATAAAATTTTAATCAATAAAATAAACATAGATATGCTTTTAATTAAGTGTAGATGTGCACTTGAAAACAGAAGAGACAATTGCTCTACATTGAAAAGATGGACAGATTTTGTACTCGATACCATAAGTCATGGGATGATGTGATAAAAAACTGCTTCGAAAAGGAGGAGCCGCGAAACAATTTCATTATCGCTGGATTTAAATACGTATTAGACATGGTCGTATTCGGAGAAATGAAATACACTAGACCAGATGTAATTGTAATCATTGCAATGGGCATTGCGTTCATCAAGAAAGGAGTCGGATCCAATTATCATATACAAGCGGCCTATATCGCACGATTCATTACGGATTTGTTGAAATTACACATATCTGAGATGGAAAGTACATAAAATCTTATCACGTGATATGTTCCACTACCACGGCAACGCAATTATTTTATTCTACAAGTCAGTGATGTCGAATCAACATAAGTTTAATATTGTCGTGCAAGGTCTGATGTATTATCCCCTGTTGAAACTCAACAAACATATCAATTGCGGTGGACCACCGGACGATTTTCATCTAATACTCTCTTGTACGCCATTCAAGAATCTTCATACAAAGAAGGAAACATCAATAAGAGACTGTGCAAGTTGTTGAAGCAATACAAACACGGCGACAACATAGCGCCTGCGTTAATCAACGCTGGATTCAACGCCCAATAATCAGAATAAACTATTTAATGTCTTCGGAATTCATCAATGAAGACAACAAATGAAAACTTCAGAGTTTGAAATAGAACTGTAATTTATCGAAATAAACAAGTGTATAACTGAAACAATAAATGTAATCTTTGTCATCATTATAATGAATTCTACGCATCACAATGAAAACACCTTGCATTTAGCATGGCTAGACTGAGAACAGTGATCGCTAAGGAAACGAATATTCCACAATTTATGGAATGAGACCTGACCACCAAATAGGTTTTACTCGACTACACTCTGTACAAGTTCAACACCCGAAGGATAGAATTGCCGGAGAAGGATCGGTCATTGAAATTTAGAGACATGATACATCAGTCTATGATTACAAAAAGGATCACTAATCTCATGTGAAAACTTATCATATTTCATGAATTAAATTCCACAGTGCATGTATATTTCTCAATCAGTTGCACTAGCCCAGACATAATAAAAGAAGAAGAAAAGGCGTCTTTGACAAGCAACCCGATTGGAGTGCGGAACAAATAAATAAATATTTTTGTCAACACAGTTTGTTACAGTGTGTTTGTATGACTGGATAGGAAAAATGACCCGTCCAAGATAGGGCAAAACGGGAAATAAGGCAAGATAACTGATTGCGGCGGGATAAGTCAAAGCGTTCGCGACACAGTGTCATCGACTTTTACAATCGCATTCGGGTTCAGTGCCTGGGAGATAATACGAAGCCTTCGCGAAAAGCGAATCTATTATCAGATGCCACAATGCAAACGAAAGATTTTACGAGCATGACGTGCAGGCCAAGTCTACATTTCTAATCACATAGTCTTCGTAACACACAGCACGCAAACGTATATGAAATAATTTCCAAGTGGCAATCAGATTTTGGGAGAAGCGGATCACGCAACCGCCATCAGAAGTGCTTAACCAATATACAATGAAGATGAGCGTTATGCATAAACACAATGGAAGATATGTTATATTAATTATAATAACCAGATCAGCGCAGGTCACACATAAACGTAGATCAAATTCACAAAATATACTCGAGATTTCCCGTAACCATACAGAAAAATTATCACATTATTTTAGTGTCATAGCATCAGGGCACTTCAAATGGAAAGGTCATACTTTAATTTTATAAGTCTTTAGCTCATAACGTTGTAAAACGCAAATTCCACACTAAAGATCATTTTCTTCTGCACGCTATTCTTCTGCATCAAAACTGCACGCTATTTCTTGCATTTTTCTAAAGATATAGATTAAAAATTTGTGCATATACTCACACGTACTATGCAAGATATTTGATTGTGGAAAAATTGCTAAAATTTATCGATTCACATTCAGGAGAAGTGGTGACTACCACACATCAGTAAGAGTTTAATTACAATTTGAACAGGTATGATCAGTGTTGTAGAATGTGTAATTTCACAATACGCAAGCTTTAGGTCGCTCACACGAGCACTCTTTCACGGTGTCAGAGAATTTACTCGAATGGATTGATATTTTCTGTATACACTATAACATAATGCGAATTCTTTATGTCGTGGATATTAAAAGTTACGAATATTTTCAGAACGAAAATTTACTTAAAACTCGAAGAAAGGGTCACCCGCGTCCTCGAAGACGTTTCGCAACACGTCGGGCCGCGTTTCCCCAATGCCGTACCCGAAACCGAACGCGATTCTGCGCCCGACGCGTTAACGCGGTACCGCACGCGAGCGTGTTGCTTTTTCCGAAAACGGATTCGTCGACGCGGGTGACCCTTTCTTCGAGTTTCAAGTATTTCGTTCGGAAAATATTCGTAACTTTTAATATCCACGACATAAAGAATTCGCATTATGTTATAGTGTATACAGAAAATATCAATCCATTCGAATAACTTCTCTGACATCGTGAAAGAGTGCTCGCCAAAGTGAGCGACCTAAAGCTTGCGTATTGCGAAATTACACATTCTACAACACTGATCATAAATCGCAATACCTGTTCAAATTGTAATTAAACTCTTACTGATGTGTGGTAGTCACCACTTCTCCTGAATGTGGATAGATAAATTTTAGCACTTTTTCCACAATCAAATATCTTGTATAGTATGTGTGAGTATATGCACAACTTTTTAATCTATATCTTTAGAAAAATGCAAGAAATAGCGTGCAGTTTTGACTTTGAAAATTTAAAGAAGAAAATGGTCTTTAGTGTGGAATTTGCGTTTTACAACGTTATGAGCTATAGACTTATAAAATTAAAGTATGGCCTTTCCATTTGTAGTGCCCGGATGCTACGACACTAAAATAATGTGATAGTTTTTCTGTATGGTTACGGGAAATCTCGAGTATATTTTGTGAATTTGATCTACGTTTATGTGTGACCTGCACTGATCTGGTTATTATAATTAATATAACATATCTTCCATTGTGTTTATGCATAACGCTCATCTTCATTGTATATTGGTTAAGCACTTCTGATGGCGGTTGTGTGATCCGCTTCTCTCAAAATCTGATTGCCACTTGGAAATTATTTCATATACGTTTGTGTGCCTTTGTGTTACGAAGACTATGTGATTAGAAATGTAGACTTGGCCTGCACGTCATGCTCGTAAAATCTTTCGTTTGCATTGTGGCATCTGATAATAGATTCGCTTTTCGCGAAGGCTTCGTATTATCTCCCAGGCACTGAACCCGAATGCGATTGTAAAAGTCGATGACACCGTGTCGCGAGCGCTTTGACTTATCCCGCCGCAATCAGTTATCTTGCCTTATTTCCCGTTTTGCCCTATCTTGGACGGCTCATTTTTCCTATCCAGTCATACAAACGTACAACTGTGTTGACAAAAACATTTATTTATTTGTTCCGCACTCCAATCGGGTTGCTTGTCAAAGACGCCTTTTCTTCTTCTTTTACTATGTCTGGGCTAGTGCAACTGATTGAGAAATATACATGCACTGTGGAATTTAATTCATGAAATATGATAAGTTTTCACATGAGATTAGTGATCCTTTTTGTACTCATAGACTCATGTATCATGTCTCTAAATTTCAATGACCGATCATTCTCCGGCAATTCTATCCTTCATGTGTTGAACTTGTACAGAGTGTAGTCGAGTAAAACCTATTTGGTGGTCAGGTCTCATTCCATATGAGAACTCTTACACAAACTGTGGAATATTCGTTTCCATAGCGATCACTGTTCTCAGTCTAGCCATGCTAAATGCAAGGTGTTTTCATTGTGATGCGTAGAATTCATTATAATAATGACAAAGATTACATTTATTGTTTCAGTTATACACTTGTTTATTTCGATAAATTACAGTTCTATTTCAAACTCTGAAGTTTTCGTTTGTTGTCTTCATTGATGAATTCCGAAGACATTAAATAGTTTATTCTGATTATTGGGCGCTTGAATCCAGCGTTGATTAACGCAGGCGCTATGTTGTCGCCGTGTTTGTATTGCTTCAACAACTTGCACATTGTCGCGATGAACTTGCACACTCTCTTACTGATGTTTTCTTTCTTTGTATGAAGATTCTTGAATGGCGTACAAGAGAGTATTAGCTGAAAATCGTCCGGTGGTCCACCGCAATTGATATGTTTGTTGAGTTTCAACAGGTGATAATACATCAGACCTTGCACGACAATATTGAACTTCTGTTGATTCGACATCACTGACTTGTAGAATAAAATAATTGCGTTGCCGTGGTAGTGGAACATATCACGTGATAAGATTTTATGTACTTTCCATCTCAGATATGTGTAATTTCAACAAATCCGTAATGAATCGTGCGATATAGACCGCTTGTATATGATAATTTGATCCGACTCCTTTCTTGATGAACGCAATGCCCATTGCAATGATTACAATTACATCTGGTCTAGTGTATTTCAATTCTCCGAATACGACCATGTCTAGGACGTATTGAAATGCAGCGATAATGAAATCGTTTCGCGGCTCCTCCTTTTCGAAGCAATTTTTTATCACATCTTTCCATGACTATCGAGTACAAAATCTGTCCATCTTTTCAATGTAGAGCAATTGTCTCTTCTGTTTTCAAGTGCACGTCTACACTTAATTAAAAGCATATCTATGTTTATTTTATTGATTAAAATTTTATTTTCTGATTTAGAATGCTATAATCTCCACCTGTCGTGAGAATTATTGTTTTGATTTTGTTTCAAGTATTCACTCGACTGATATTCTATGAGTTGTGAACTTACTGCTCGAAATAATTATTGTCTTGTATTTGTTTCAATTGTTCACTCGATGGACATAAGTAAGTACCTCTAAGATGGGAATGCCTCATAACTCTGAGTTGCATTTCACATTTGATATTTCTGTGTGGTTCATTAGAAATTTCTGTTGCAAGATATTACAAAAATTGATGTAATTAAATTTGTTTCTCGTTTTTGATTGAGTATTGTTGCTACCAATTAATAATTTGAACTTTATCTACATGTTCAATAACAATATCGCATCTCTACAAACTTATTCGACTTGTCAACCACTTTGATGAAATATTTCCGTTTCAGGGAAAGGATGCGAAAAGATAGTGACCCCCACGAGTGATATCGACATGTATTTGCGCTGCACAATAAAATATATCGCCTCTGAAGTATCTTATCTGACCTCTAGAACGTCCTGTTTGCTGGACGAAGTAATATAGCCCCTAACCCTTTGAGTGATAAAGCATGCGCGGTGCTATGCTCACATAGATAGAGACATAAAGTCTCCTGGCTTTGAGGAAAAGTGTGAAAACAGTGCATATTTCCTACGTCTTGAATACCTCCATCAAGGTTCGTAGTGTTTGTTAGAATGAAAATTGTATATTGGTCGATTTTATGATGGTTCAATGATATATTATTTTCCTCTGTTGTTGTTTACGTGTCGCCGCGTGTTCCTCTGTTCTTCAGCGTTAGGTCTGTGTTATATTGTAATAATTTCGCCTTTTGATAGATTGATTAGCTATTATTTCTCTATGTGTTGGATGGTGCGCAGGTTTGGCTCTCTATTAATTGTAGCTGTTGATTGTGTTGTTCCTCGTTATTTCCTTACGTCTATGCTGTTCACTTAATAAGAAATTAAAAGTTGAGTAATCTTGGAATATGAAACTGAGATTCCCTATTGCGCTCGAAATGTTATGACAGATATTCACGCTATTGCAATGATGGTTCTCACGTATAGGAATATTAGACTTTTTATAATACAACTTGTAATTTGATTGTAATCGTATTGATTAAGAATATCTTCTTCGTAGTGGTATAGATTTTATTTCCTATTGTCGTTCGTGTTCCGCGGTCTTCCATACATCTATCGGCACCTGTCTTCAACAAATCAGGGCAGATATCATTAGATCTGGTCGTTGGCTAGGAGTGTCCTATGTGGTGAAGTTCATTTTTAACACGTCCGCTTTCTTGAGTTTGATTTTTTCTTCTGATTTTCTGAATGATAGATTACTCTGTTGTTTTGATTAGGAATATCTTCTTTTTAGTGGTATAGATTTTATTTCCTCTTGTGTTCATGTCGTTCTTTGTTCTGTTTGTTGGCTAGGAGCGTGCTATGTGGTGAAGTTCATTTTTAACATGTCTATTTTCTGATGAGTTTGATTTTTTCTTCTGATTTTCTGAATGATAGATTACTCTGTTGTTTTGATTAGGTATATCTTCTGTGTAGTGGTATAGATTTTATTTCCTCTTGTGTTCATGTCGTTCTTTGTTCTGTTTGTTTGCTAGGAGCGTGCTATGTGGTGAAGGTCATTTTTAACATGTCTATTTTCTGATGAGTTTGATTTTTTCTTCTGATTTTCTGAATGATAGATTACTCTGTTGTTTTGATTAGGTATATCTTCTTTGTAGTGGTATAGATTTTATTTCCTCTTGTGTTCGTGTCGTTCTTTGTTCTGTTTGTTGGCTAGGAGCGTGCTATGTGGTGAAGTTCATTTTTAACATGTCTATTTTCTGATGAGTTTGATTTTTTCTTCTGATTTTCTGAATGATAGATTACTCTGTTGTTTTGATTAGGAATATCTTCTTTGTAGTGGTATAGATTTTATTTCCTCTTGTGTTCGTGTCGTTCTTGTCGTTCGTGTTCCGTGGTCTTCCATACATCTATTGGCAGCCGTCTTCAACAAATCAGGGCAGATATCATCAGATCTGGTTGTTGGCTAGGAGCGTGCTATGTGGTGAAGTTCATTTTTAACATGTCTATTTTCTGATGAGTTTGATTTTTTCTTCTGATTTTCTGAATGATAGATTACTATGTTGTTTTGATTAAGAATAACTTCTTTGTAGTGGTATAGATTTTATTTCCTTTTGTGTTCGCGTCCCAGAGTCTTCCAGGGTCTGTGCTGTTCACATTTAATTACATACAACTATCAGAACTTCCCGCTGTTGCACTGATGGTATTGATGGAACACGTCTACATCCGGCAAGAGGCAAAGAGAGAAGTGAATTCTGGTAGCTTCCTGGGGGAGCACTGCCCATTGGAACACAACGTCAACATCACGATATTATTTGCTGTATTGTACAATTCATGATTTTCACTCTTGCATTACAATTTTGAAACTATTACAGTGTCTTTACTACTTTCAACTGTTAAGGACAACAACAATAAATTTAGCAACCATAAACTATGCTCACTCATTTTGAAAAACACAATGCATGCATGCACAACGGCTGAGAAAAAATAATTAAGCAATACAATTAAATATTATTACCTGAAACTTATAGACTTACAAGATGACCGAATAAATCATCACTTCATAGTCTTACCAACGAAGGACTTTTGCTTTCAATCATTATGGTCCACAACAATAATATCGAGCAGAAAAATTGTACTCATTATGAAACAACAAGAAATTTATTGTGAGGTGATGAATGGGGAGTTTCATCTCTAGGCCGCGATAATCTACCCGATTGCTGATTGTGATGTGGGAAATGAAATAATGAACCCGTTCACAATAGTCCTTCTCGAAGTCCTCTGGTCTCCAAAAGGTGAAATGAGCTTTGAGGGCAGAGCGTTGGTGGGCTCAATTTGGCCATTATGAAAACTATTTCTGCTGATGTCTAAAATAATAATATACACATACGATAAAAAGATTAAGGGGGCCTGGAACAGTCAAAGACAACAATAGGCTTCTGTATTGTGCGAGACACAGAAAGTCGTCGTTGCCTTCTATGTTCACATACCATTGTCTTAGGCTGCACCCGCAATCTCAACAGCTTCGAAGGTCGCACAGGTCTGAACAATGCATTCCAGACAGGAGGACTTTATGAAGCAGAACCCTTTCCCAAGTAGCACACGTCATTGCCGCGATGTATAAGTGAGATTGCAAATGCTGTCCAACGTGGAGCAACGTTTTGCAACATTCGTTAACACTGTTATATTACCAAGGTGGACCAACGTCCCTATACATTTTACGATGTTCCTGCAATGTGGAGCATGCAATGTTATGCCACAGTGCCTAGAGAACAGTCCACAACCTTCCTCTGTGACCTTTACCCAACACTACTTATCTAAGCACCTGACTGTGCGCTATAGTAGCACAATATTTGCAAGTCCATTTTGGGAATGTTACCTCAAACATTGTGCAAAGGTGGGTAATCTCCTTTGAAAGTTCGTTCCAGCAACCATGCTGGGAATATTGAGACAGCGTTACAACCATATTCCTTCAGCACAAGAAAAATATGGAGTCAACATTTGTTATAACATTTGTATATAACACAAATACAACATGAGACAATTCATGTTCTAAGACTGGAACATACAGAAAGGACAAATAAATAGAAAGCCGCAAGTGCCTAAGAAATTAATGAAGAAGGAGGTCACTGAAAAGGTTAGGTTGTCCTACAGCTGACTAACCTTCTCAGTGACTTCCCTCATTCATTACTTTCGTCACAAATACAATATTGAGACAATATTTGTGTAACGTTTCTGCAGTACTGGGGCAACACTACAGCCATATTTCTTCAACGCAAATAGAATATTGAGTCAACATTTGCATATTATTTCTCCAACAGTGACACAGCATTACAGCCATATCTCTTTAACATATATAAAATACATGAAGACAATGTGTTGTGTTGTGTTTCGGAAACGCTGAGAACACCATTTCAGAGATATATTACTTCAATATAAATGCAGTATGTAGGCAACATATGCGTAATGTTTTTAGAATATAGAGCCAGTGTTAGACACACATACATTATTTATTTATTGTGGTGCTCCAAGGGCCTTGCATTAGTTGGAGAAAACTGCAATGAAAATGATGACAGAACAGTAACAAAAAAAAAAAAAAAGGAACAGGAAATGTATTAACACAGCATTGCATCACTGCATTGACACTGACTGATTAACATGACTGTCTGGCGTAACTGTCTAACATTAACGTTGCGTAACTGCAATACAAACAACAACAGAAGAGTAACAAAAACAGGAATGGTTTAACACAGAAAAAGTAATACGATGTCAACAACAAAGGATTGGTAACACTACAAAAAAAGTGCGGAGAGCGGTTTTAAATGATGTATGACTTACAGCTCAGGTAATGGATGAGGGTAAACAATTCATTGTCTAATGGCACGTGGAAAGAAGGAAAAAAAAGAGTTACTATGAGAGAAGAACGGATCGCATTTCTGAGTGTTATCCAACCGTTGGCTAATATAACGCACTGGACGAATGTACGGAAGAGTAAGGGGCGACCAGTGAAAATGTTTATGAAAGAGATGGAGTATTTGGTTACAGCGGTGATCTAATGGCTCAAGGTCGACAACTGTCTTGAAAGTGGTGGCGCTAGTGGTGCGGGAATAGTCAGATAAGGTGAAACGAGCAGCGCGATTTTGTATTGATTCGATGCATTTGAAAGGAAAGGTTGATGAGGGTGCCAAATACAGCTTGCAATAACAACTTCGGCCGAATGAAAGTGAGGTATGCCCGGCGGGGACAAGACGAGGTTGCGTCGGATATAACGCAGGCAGCGGTTGGAGTCACTGATGATGTCGTTGTTATGACTGTGCCATTGAAGAGTGCATGTGATGTGAAGGCGCAGGTACTTGTAGGAAAATGCGTGACTAACTAAGGTATTACCGCTAGCGTCTGTAAGGGTACAAAGATTAGTGCGTGCCGACGTGGAGGTAGGAACATTTGAATGCGTTTCGTGGCATAAACCATGTAGAGCACCATGGAGCCAATAAGACTCGGTCAATAACCCAGACTGGAGGAGTATTTGGTCTTCGGGGGATGCGATATGCTTATAAACGACATAGGCATCCGCGAATAGCCGGACTGCAGATAAGAGATTAGTTGGGAGGTCATTAATGTAGATTAGTAGTAGTAGGGGACCTAATACAGGGCCTTGTGGGACACCCCATATGACGTGTCGTAACGTGAGAATGCGAGGACAGTTATAATTTACAAATGTGTGTTGTTCGAGAGTAGACAAGTAGTTAATAATCGATAAGAGAAGGGTGTCCGGAAGCTCTAGACAAGATAATTTAGCGTTTACCCGGTTTTGTGGAACTTTATCCAATGATATTTTGCAATCTACGGATATTATGTCGGTATGGATGCCTTTATCGAAGTGATAGGACAAGTCATGAATAAATTATGCCAATTGTAGTAAAGGAGAATGAATATGAATTTGTGATCGCTTAGTCCGTCGCAACAGGGTCGGCGATAGGGGGAGGGGGATGAGTAAGGCAACCGCCTTAGGCCCCGCACTTGCATAGGCCCCGCGCACGAAGCCCTCAACCAGGGATTACTTTTTCTAAAATATCAAGTATGCACTTAATCACACGCGCGATCTTCGACTAAAACAGAAATGAGAGTAGTATGTGTGATGTGCCATTCCGTGATGTGATTAGAAAAAGTCCCACTTTTAAGAAAAATCCGCCAATCCTGCAAGCTATACAGAAGATTTCGCAACCTTCTCTCCTGCTGCCATTTCCCGTACTGCTAAAAACTCCCACTCCGAAAATCTTACGATTTCTTATCTTTTTATTACTGCTGGTGTGAAACAGGCCACGCGATGTGCCTTTGCCTCAGGGCCCCGTACACCCCTGGCATCGGCCCTATGTCGCAATTAACTGGTTGTGAGAACGTGTTCGGATCACTCACCATGACAAGGTCCAACAAATGAGACGCTCCAGACACTACTCCGGTGGGGTCCGAGACACTTTGAACTAAGTTGAAAGTATTACATAGGTCACGTAATGCCTTGGACTGAGACGTAGAGTTAGTGATGGGTTGCGACCAGTCGATCTGCGGAAACTTGAAATCGCCCAGCAAAGCAATGATGAAGTTCGAGAACCTGTCGAAAATGGTTGCAACAGCATAGCATAGAGGCACGAGTCCCTTCTTGTTTCGGGACGATCCCAGACAATGAGAATAAGCTTGGCATCTGATATGTCACCATCTTGTGTACGCCACCGCCGCGACGATCAGCCCTATCCGGAAGACTAGGATAGATTTTAGCACTGGTAATGCCTTCATGTAACCAGGTTTCGGTAAGGTCAATAACATAGAAGTCCGGGGGTACGATGAAGTCATACAGCGCATCTGCCTTGGGCAGTACAATTCGAATGCTCGTGAATAGGAGTGACAGAGCGTACGTGGAGGACACTGATAGGTTATTCATGGAACGAGGATGTCATTGTTCCACGACTACACAGCGATCACTGTCATAACGATAGCACTTTACATCGGCAAGTAATTTATCGTATTTTAGTTTGAGAGGACATGACATTGTCTTGGCAAATCACAATAAGTGTTTACCAGAGGTGCGGATGTTGAGGCAGAAATCTTCGCCTAAGGAAAACGGTGTTGAATTTAGTTTGTGTCCACACGACAATACACTTTGTTTCGTCTTATCGTCTGTTTCGTCGTTCCCTTGCGTCGTGGAAGCATCCCACTCGGTGTGCCCATTCAATCTCATTGGCAGTAACAGTGCCTACAAGTGACGGCAGTCAAGGGTAGTGAAACAGAAGTTGATGACCTTACTTTCTGCGTGTTAGCACTACTAATGTTAGCGCTAACATTAGTTGGGGTATTGTGATATTGATGTATTGAGGCAATATTTCCGTAATGTGTCCCGTTTTGTGAGGGGGTCTCGTGCACTACTCGCAATTAATAACCCAAGTAGCGCGAGTCTGATTCGGAAACATGTTACATGACAGGACGCCTCCCCAGCAGCGTCTACCTTCATAGGTAGCTCCTGCTTAATGACAAAGACTGCTTGTCCCATCGTACAGCTGGCAATATGACAATACAGGTCTCTCCCTACCCCCAGCGATGCAGGAGGACCACGGTACCTATGTTGTCAGCCTTGCATGTGGCATCCCATGTGTTATGAAATATACAGGGTGTTTCAGTTAAATCCCCGGGCTAAATAATTCGCGAACCGGTGCACCAATCGAATAACTTTCTTTTTTTACAAGTATCTGTCCAATACCGCCTACAAGATGCGCACCGCGTGAATGAGCGGGAGGCGCTCATTATTTAAATAAAAATGCAAATGAGTTTCGTAAAAAAGCGTAACTTCTAAAGCAGGGCGCTGTCGGTATTAAAATGGGTACTACCCCTTTTGGGACCTTCAGTGGACACCTTTCAGAGAAAAATCTGCCACCGAAGCGGGTCATTTGTTGCAGTAATTAATTGGTTTCGGTTTACGTATTTTTGTCGCGGCTGGTCGCGGCGAAGCGCAAAAAGACGCTCTTTCACTCCCTTATCCATCAATGAATTACGTCCTTACACCAATGAATTACGCCAATGAATTACACCAATGAATTACATCCTTTTGCGCTTCGCCGCGACCAGCCGCGACAAAAATACGTAAACCGAAACCAATTAATTACTGCAACAAATGACCCGCTTCGGTGGCAGATTTTTCTCTGAAAGGTGTCCACTGAAGGTCCCAAAAGGGGTAGTACCCATTTTAATACCGACAGCGCCCTGCTTTAGAAGTTACGCTTTTTTACGAAACTCATTTGCATTTTTATTTAAATAATGAGCGCCTCCCCTCTCATTCACGCGGTGCGCATCTTGTAGGCGGTATTGGACAGATACTTGTAAAAAAGAAAGTTATTCGATTGGTGCACCGGTTCACGAATTATTTAGCCCGGGGATTTAACTGAAACACCCTGTATACTTACACTGCCACAATGTTGTTGCAGTTTTGTGTACACATATTCCTCCAGTGTTGCAAATGAATGTTGGAAATAAAGTTGAAGACGTTGTCCTCCAGCAACGTCTGTGCAACGTATGATGATGATGAAATGTTGCCCTGACATTTTCTACCTGGGGCGTTTGTAGAGCAAATGTTACTGTAATGGTGAGGAACGTTTTGGCAATGTTGCCTAAATGTTTTGGCTGTAACATTGCATAATGTGGTGCAAACATTACCAAAATGTCGCTTCAGTATAGTATATGTGTTGGAGAAACGTGGGTCTCTTGCTGTCATAATGTTGCAGAAACGTTGTCAAGCAACGTTGCAACAAATTTTCAAGAGGATATGAGCCACGTCTTTACAATGTTTGATAAGAAATAAGACTTTATATGTATAAGTATAACACATCGCCATAACGTCCTCCCAAGAAATTCTGCTACTAGGGTTATGATGCCACTAAGTTATTTTCTTTATCACATTATTAATGATTTTCACGCTTGAAATACAATTTTTAAAACTATTACAGAAATTAACACATTGTCTGCTTTCCATCTTTTCGGAGCAGAGCTATAATTTTATCAGTAAAAATCCATAAATTATATTCATTCATTAGGGAAAATGCTTCGCACTAAGCGTGGGACACAATAAGTGAACTTTACCTCTAGTGCCGTAATTTCACGCGGCTTATGCGCTATGTTTTTTTCTCACGGCCGCTCTGCGGCTTATCCACCACACTCTTAAACACGTACCTTTTATTGTAACTTTTAGAAACATACGTATTTTCGTAGACGTAGAAATAGACGTAGATTTCGAGATTTCTTATAGGTTACACCACTGTAACGTATATTTAGAGGGTAAAATCAGCAGAATCTCATTTGCTGCACGTAGAACATGTACTTACAAGTCCCAAACGTCACCACACCAGCATTGGACAGCTGTTTGGCCTTCGTGGCCAAACGTCCAAAAACTGAAAGTCCAATTAGCAAGCTCCCAGAGACGTTCGATGGACATTAATTCGTGAAGCTAGAAATCATTACTCTGAGGCACGCGTCTGTCGAACATCTATAGAATATCATGTGGGGATAACGACGCTTGGACTTTGTTTGCCGTCTTTGCTTGGATTATCATTTATGACCATTACGCGACTTACCGCGATTCGTTGTCTCTTGCTGCTCAGAATCCCGGGTGAGACACCTTCAGCGTTGTGCGAAATTGCCTTCGAATTTCTCTCCAAATTGCTCTTCGAGTTGAGCGTTGCTTTCGTAGCACTGAGGGGCGAAATGACGGAAACAAATAGTGCTTTCGAAGGTGGCGTCAAATTGGAGCGGCAACGGAGTGCTGCAGTCCAATAGACACTCCTGGCAAAAAATTGGCCAAGAAATTTAGAAGAGTTCAGTGTTCTATTTCGCTTCTTTTCAATGAAAGCTACGGTGTACCTCTTAAAATATCACGGTAACCTTGATGTTTAGAGTACGGTCCCTTTTACAAAGTGCAACTCTTACGTATATAGGGGCTTGTGTGTAGCCTTATGGAATTATCACCGTTACCTTTCTGTTAATATTACTGTTGACTTGAATTCTGTACCTCCTGCTTAGAAGCTCTATCGTAGCCTTAAGGAAGTATATTCCCGTTATTTTTATGTTAAGGATACAGTGCTTGACAAAAGCTTACGGCACGTCAGGTCGGCATACCTTTTCTCCAGCGTGACAGTGCCGCCGCCGCCAAGTGGAAAGCAGAAGTAGTAACGGATCATTCTTCTGTTTCCTGTTATGTAGACGACCACAGTATGACGCTGAAGAAAAATTACGTCGGCATCGTGTCCCGTAATCCTTTTTCGGGCACCGTACCTCAATTAATGGGTCCAGGTCGCTATTAAATGCCAAACGTCATTCCCCCCCTTTTTTTTTCATTTTCCATTTCCGTTTTCCATTTTCCTTTGACTCATCAGCGCAGAGTTCACACCCGTAAGCAGAGTTCGAGCTGGTGACAACCGAAAATCTCCGATATGAAGAAGCGTACGATGTCAAAACCGGTAAATTTTCAGTGTCAATAAATGGCAGGCAGTGGCATGCCGAGGGGCGAATGATCAAGAACGAGAGGGCGAAAACCACGTGCACTGCGCTCGGCCAAGGCCGCTCAAGTGGGGGTTAAACTTATAAAGGATATCGTCGTTACCTCTGTGGATAGGGAACACAAATATTTACAAGTTACACCATCTGCCATCCGGCCAGTCACTTACATTACCGACAATTACCTTCCACTGTGACATGTAGAAGATGTGTGACGTTGTGATAAAAGTAGTGTAACTTTTAAATTAGACGTAACAGCATTTTCGACGTGGCGCTAAAAGCAACCAGATTAAGACTATATTTTCCTGTCGTCTTTCGGAAACTTCGGGTTTGATGCATTAGAACTGCACACTGAATTTTTCTTTTCTTTTTTTCTTTTCGCAGCAGAGAGAGAAGCACTCACGAGTTTTCGACTTTCTTTACGACGTTTTTACATTTCCATTGAAGTCACAGAAATATAATTGCGCACCTATAGTGGATCACTGCTACATACTACTACAATGTGCGCAGCAGCGCAGCAGTCATCCCGGCCGGCTCGGCGGGCGGAAGAAACAAAGCCAAATGTCGTGCAAAGCCGAAATATCCCGTCCTCCAGTGTGACGTCGACACAGGTTTTGTGGGTCGCAAGTCGGAATGTCAGTGAAGCTAAAAATCTACTTTTCGAAAACCGAAAAAAAAAAAAAAAGAAAGAAGACGTAAAGAGTTTCGGATAACTAGATTGCACACATAATCAGTGTTCCCTGAACAACTACAACAACCTTATTTTGAGATGATAGATGGGCAGGTTCATCACCAGAGGCAATACTCTACCCCATGGCTGGTGGGGATGTGGGGAATAAAATACAGGAGCCCCTTCACAATAACGATCGAAGTCCGATGGTGTCCAGAAAGGTCAAAAGAGATCATTGGTGGGCGGGATGGGCCCAGGGACCAAGCAATTTTGATAGGGAGAAGGGGCGAGGGTCCAGCTGACTAGGAGATGTTCCCTGTTCCCTGGTGAACACGTCGTATGAGTATAGTTCCGTTCTGTAACACTTAAAACTCGGCGTAGCTCTGCTTTCAGGACCAAACTACCCAATGGGCTGCATTTGGTTTCTATAAACTCTGCGTTGAGCTGTCAAGCACTATACTAAAAGTGCTGGACGTGCACACATGCAACATTGGATGCTACTATAGAGCCATCACTATAATGCTAATGACTGTTCTCATTTTATTGTAACAGATGTGCAAGAGTGTAGTGGAGCACAACTTTAGTGGCGGATGGACTGTGTTGCACATGGAATACTCTATCGTTGACGGGAAAGGCTGCAATGACACAAACTATCAAGGAAACTACCAGATGGTTCAAGCATTACGTGACCTTATGAAGATCAACTTTACGGCCAACGACTGCCCCTGACCAATATAGAAAACGCCATGTCAACTGAGTGAACTCTGTGCAGGTTCATATATTACGCGATGTATGCGGCGTTCATAGCATTCACTGGAATAATATAATACCTAGTAGGTGTTTACCTTGAAAATAAAAAAATATCCAACAACCAGACTGCAGTGATCACTGAGTTCAAAATCATTCACGATGTACGCTGTAGTCCCTAAGTTTTATTCCCGAGACAATAACGTGTTCTTTGGCCTTGAAGACTCATTGCTCGGGGATCATTCTTAAAAAAAAAACAAAAAAAAAAAACGTATACACTCCTCGAAATAAATCACGCAGGGTGTCGAACCGATCCCGAACACGAACCGAAAATCGTACCCGAACCGTTCTTTTTGCCGGAACCGAACCCGAACCGAAATTCTCAATGCATTGTTGAACCCGAACGGAAGCCGAAGCGGAAAAAAATAATAGCGATAACAGGTGACGAAACGGTTCGTACAAAAAGAAGCCAGTATAAAAGTTCAAGTGTCTCTCAATCCCCGGACGAGGACACAGTGTTCTCCATATCACGGATTTCACCTAGTAGTCAAACGAAGATGCATATGGCGAATTCGGGTGGTCATTTCATGGCAATACGGCCTAGCGCTCGGAAATTCCTAGGTTGGCGCCCGAGCTGGATCATGTGACCGTTGCCACCCGAACATGAGTGCCGGGAATCTAGAGGTTTTAGTCCCTTGAATCACGCTAGAGCCATCGGGGTCGCAAGTCTTCAGGTTCTGTCGTCTGCTAAACCACGTGAACTTCGACGTGCCGGGCAATAAGGGCAATTGCCACACTTGCTTTGCGGATGTGACGACACCGGATACAGCTGGGCAACCCTCGGTCCTTCCGAAACCGGGCGAAAAAAGTGCTAGTTCGCAAATTTCGAGCGCTTGGAAAACGCGCCACGCGAACATGCGAGATCGCTTCGCTTTGAGCAAGTGAACACGAGTGCTCGGGATCTAGCAGAAAAATGTGCCCCGAAATGCCCACTCGAATTCGCCAATAGCCAGGTATGCTCTCAGCGTCGTCTTCACCACGTTGAAGCGCAATTGCCCTTGTAGCGCCGCTGCTGGCGCCCCATGCACGCGTTGCAGCGTCTGCTCCTAACATAGAAATCTTAAGGAGTGTGCTAGAAGGAAACTTCCGAAACTGGGACGTACGGGCAAGGGGAGCGCCATATTGAATCAGCTACTGTCGCCGTGGCGCATGCAAAAAAGGAATCCAGTAAGCATACAGCAAACATAACTCCAAAAATGTTTTTGGAACAGTAACACACAGCCCGAATCCATTAAACCGTGAGATATAAGAAAACGCACACGCACACACACACGAAGAAACAAAGACACGACACGGACGCCGCATGGGGACGCCGTCTCCGCCGCTGCCTCAACCAGACCAAGCAGCCTTAACTACAAGCCTGGATAGCGGCGGACACTCACAAAATAAGTAGCCAACGGAAGCAGATGAGCAACCGAGCAGGTGTTGCAACTGTTTTCGGAACTGTGGCTGCTTTCACGGGCTAGAAATACGCGACGTTTCCTCGGCTGATTCAATATGGTTGCCTCCGAGCGCATACACTGAGAGAGGGAAGAGCCCTGTTCAAGTTCTTTGCTCTCCTCCGAACTTCTTCCCTGCCTTTCCTACTAGCCTCTCTCCGTAAGATTTCTATGCCTCCTAAGGAGGAGGCGCCAAGCAAACCCTTGTCAAACGCTGGGTTTTCAAGCAAACAACGCGGCTGTCCTCTGCTCTGTATTTTCTGAAAGGTGAGTGGTCTGCCATCGTCCACCGAATGAAGCTGGAATGCATCAGGTCAGTCATATAGCTCTCGTGATTAAGCAAGTGACCAACATTTCCCTTTACACATGAGCAGTAAAAATTAAGCAAGTCAGAAACATGAGAAGTGGAGAAGCATACGCTGAACAGTGCATGTATGATTGTTCATGCATAGTGGCGGTGCAATTGTGTTGTGCATTATCTGGTACGCTGCGATGAACCCGAACAGAGTACAGCTGGCAGACTAATTTTCGACATGCATCAGTTCCGTTTCAGATCGATTCATACTGCGAATGCAATGCCCAAGAACATAAATCAACTATGGCCAGATAACGTGTGTTTAATATGCTTCTTTCTGTCGTAGGCTTGGATATGGGCCGCAAGAGAAAGAATCCAATGCAGAGATACTTTACCTACAACTCCGCTACCGACGTGTCACGATGTAACGTTGCAACATGCAATGCAGAATGAAAGGTCAACATGCTGCCAATCTTCAACGCCACTTGGAACGAAATCATTATGAGATCTCTAAACAGATCTTCACACAGTCAGCAGGACTTGATGCCGGAGCAGTCAGCCAATAGTCAGCCAATCAGGATCGTGTTTACAACGGCGGCAGCCAATCACGAACGCGCTTTCACCGGTCGCGGCCATTGTCGTCCGCGAGTGGTATTGAACGTCCCAGCGTACTAAATGGGAAAACTAGGAAATAAAGCGCAAAACGGCCCTAATCTTTTTTAAAACTCATTTTCTGGAAAGCGTGTTGCACTTTTTGTGTAAATATTCAGGTCTGCAGGTTCTCAGTGCTGGAATCATTTGCGGGTTCTTGAATTCGCAGAACGGCGAATAGCAGTAGCAGACGAATTCTGACTATATATGTCCACGTAGCGAAGGAGAGAGAGGAGGCAATAATCAGGCCTTCTGTATATAGGTGGCGTTGACGCCGCCCTCTCACTGCTCCGGTTAGGTGGTGACGTCACGCCGCAGGAGCCCCAGCAGCTTCGGAAGCAGCCCTGATCTTTAAAATTTGTTTATTTAATATCAATTGTCGGCCATAGTGGTAAAGTGTGTGGTAAAGTGGTAAACAGTGGTAAAGGTTTCATAGATGGTTTTCCGAATGCAACCGTCCCTTTAATACACGTACATTACCACAACAGCACTGCAGCGAAGCACACGCACGTCCATGCATGCTACACGGAAAGGGACCGAAACGCAAACTTATTTCAAGGAAGGTACGTAGGAGGAACAGGAACTGAAGCGCCCCCGAGTGTCCATGCAGCAAAAGCTTCCAGCTATGGTACCCTCTTGCATATCCAAAGCTGAGATAACTCAAGAGGAGATCTTGAGAGTCTGTTCGGAGCTTTGTACAGTTAACGGAAGCCTTAATGGAAGATTCTGGATTCTGCAGACTCCTTGATCCTCTGCTACACGCAGGAGCCGATCCAGGGACGATCCTCGGGGGGGGGGGGGGGGGTCGTCATGTAAGACGGCGAGCTGCTGCGCTTTTATTTCACACCAGAACTTTATTTATGATCTACCTGTTGCGAAGCTTAGCTAGCTGTAGAGGAACGCCACCTTAGTCCCTTACAAAAACATGCTCTTAGTCCGTTCAAAACAACGCATAACTGAAGGTGCTTGGTGACTGGCGCTACACCAGTATCTATTTGTCTTCCTCTATACGTATGTCTAAACAGCAGAAAAATATGTCCTACCATTTTCGTAACGTGCTGTCTCTTTGTGAAGCTGAGTGAGGACGCCTTAGCGTTGTAGACTCCAGGCAGCCACTGACCCTCCCAAACGTCAAATCGCTGTCTTTATCGACTGTACAGTGTCCGGCGCGTTCCGCGCGCTGAGAGGAGGCGAATGTGATTCCTCCTCGCACCACCTGCATCTTCGCTCCTTTTTAGGCAATGAAGTGTTCGTCGGCGAGTATATGTCATGCCCTTCGCGCAATCTTGGGGCGAAAGGCGCACGCGGGATTGGCGGGAAAACTGAGCGTGCGACAGGAAAATCTGCCGGAATGGGGGGTAGAGGTATGTCTCGGGGGGGGGGGGGGGGCTGGATCCGCCCCTGGCTGCACGGCATTCGCTCAAAAATGACCATAAACTCCGAAAACATCCGGACGGAAGTCGCAAAGCGTGAAAATGACATGCGTGAAGAAATCAGGCTGGAGGTTAAGGGCATGATGGTGTCCCTAAAAGCAGATTGCGTTACTCGTATGGACAGATCTATGATAGGTATAAACATCCAGTACATATCAGTTATCGAACAATCGTTCTCCGCACTCTTGCCATGAAATAACTGAAGCAGAAGCATACAGCGTGTTATCAGCATTCTGTGTTGCTCGAAGTCTGATCTACGTATAACATCGAGCAGGCGCAGGTATACACCATCACGACTGACAACGGCGCGAACCAGGCGAAGTCGGTGAAGATGTTGACGGAAGGGCATGAGGCGCAATCTGATAGCGAGGATGAAAGTGAGACCCAACCAGAACATGAAGACATCAGCGATAGTATGTTTAATCTTGACTCCACTGAATCCTGGCCTGTGGTCCTCAAAGGAGTGTGGTGTGCTGCGCACACCCTGCAACCCACAGTAGACGACGCCATGAAAAAGGCATCAGTTAAGGGAACCATCGCGAGGGCCCATGAAGTCTGCAAGCAGTCGGAGTCCTACAGTGATGATGATGATTAAAAAGCTACGTCTCAGAAAACCCATATTGGTCTGCCCAACACGCTGGCTTTCTACATAGGGCATGCTACATAGGCTGATGAATCTTCGCAGCTTTTGTGTTGACATGGTTTCCAAGAACCGCGAGGTCTTTCTGACCAGAGATGAGTGCGGGAGAATAGACGGCATTGCCATGGGTCTTCATCCACCGAAGAAAACGACACTCACACTACAGTCGGAATAGCTAACGTTTGGGGATTCCTGAGGTGCGCGGATGAGGTGCATCATAGAAACAATTGTATGGTGCTACCACTGTGCGTGTGAAAAAAAGCGATTTGGGGAACAGACAGTAGCAGGACTACACGGCTTCATCAGCGTGGACGCTATTTGCAAGTGTTCATCTGCTTCTCCTTTATTTCGGTAAAGGGGCTACATGGCACTAAAAACGTCAATGCAGACAGCAGCAGTAATAAGCTATTAGCCAGGCATTTCCTGATAAACACAGTTTTATGGGGCATATGAAACTAAAGCGTTGGACCGATTTAGGGCTGCGAAGCTGTTTGTGAACCGGTTCGATTTTTGGTGTGGACGAACCGGAACTGAACCGGAACGAAATCTAAGCAACGCGAACCCGAACCGTCTAATCCGTAAAAGGGTGATTTCATCTCAACTCAGGCAAGATAGTCCAGGCACCATCAGTAATTTTTGTTGAAAAAATACATGTTGTAGCCTGGTTCAGATTCAGAAGGGAACAGCACGTATTTTCCCTCTAGTTTCCGTAGTTACCGAGAAAGAAAAAATCCGAAAGAAGAATGGCAGGTCTGGTGCGCATTCAGGCATAGCGATTTTGGCAAACGCGTTCACAGCTCTGAATTTTTTTTTCTTGCACTGGTCAGCTATGTTGGCTTCTAGTGCTTTGGTTCACTTCCGGCGAGGATTTTTTTATTTTGCAGTTACAAATGCGCAGTTTGGTCGCGACAACGAAAATCGCTCATATTCTTGCTGCTATTGCGGCACTTGTGTACATGCCAGTGAAAGGACAAAGGTATCGCCGTGTAGCGGAGACTAAGCTATATCATTCGGTATCAAATATGGGAGTCTAGGCCAGATTGCTGTCAAGCATGGAGACGTCTACAACATGTGGCATTTGAAGCGCTCATATTTAAAAGACCCCACCTTGCAAATTTTTCAAACTTCGTAGGCTCGTGCTTCTGTATATATATTTCAGTGCACAGAAAATCGAAGGTTGTTTCTTGCACAATAAAAGTTAGCGCGTGCCAAAGTTTCAGCGCCCGACTGTGGTGCGTGTAATGACCATGGAAGCGCTGCGAGAGGTTCGCTGGTCGATATTCACGTTTTTCGTGAGACAGCGTACTGCGGTCTAACCTAACCTGTGTACTTGTAGTCTAACCAAAGAGGCGTCCCTCAGTTAGCATGGAGGCATAGACAACAATTTTCTATGTCCGTCGGCGAGTACTTTGCTGTGCCAAGAGCCGCTGCTGATGAACAGAGTGGAGAGTAATAAGATTAGCGCTACCTGCACTGGAGCCGTATCCGGCTTCAGGTACAAAACCCAAGTTAGTTTGGAGTGATTGCGAGGGTGAGTGGTTCCTCTACCTGTTGCAGTAGTCATTCAGTTTGTAGCAGCTGTGTTTTGACGCTGTTTCGACTCGCCGTTGCTTTGCCATGTGTATCTTCACTATGCACATGAAATTAAGTAGAGACTCTGTCTACTGCACAAAGTACATGAACAGGCCCAGACAGAGATACGTTTTCAAAGGAACATCGCACGTGTATCTTCGCTGGACGATGCGTTGATGGGAAACGTTCCGACACCTGAAGTGTATTGTAACATGAGTAGCATAGTTACAAACTGCCTTAGAACCAGGCTGTATAAGAACCATTTTTTCCTAACCCAAAAAGGCGTATTCTAATCCAGTTCTAAGCCAACACAATCCAGTTCTAAGCCATCTGATTGGTCGCCATTAACTCTGCCCATTTCACGCCACGCACTTGATCGTTGATTGGTCAATCGTAGCTCCACCCTTTATGCCAATTAGTTGGCTCCGCCCACTTCACGTTGATCGGCTCATGCTAAGCCTACTGATTGTTGATTGGTTGACCGTAGCTCCGCCTCTTTATGCTAATTACTTGGCTCTGGCCACTTCACGCTGATTGGTGCACACAATTCGCTGAGCTCCGCCCTTGATTACCCGCACCGCTGATTGGTTCATTCTAAGCCTACTGATCACTCTCCCAGACTTTCTAAGCGCTCTGATTGGTCTCCACCAGTCTAAGCCCGCCGATTATGCCCTCTGAACATAGCCTTCACTAGCGCCTGCCAGATGGCAGCAGCTCCACTGCGGCTCAACTTACCTCGTGCCGCGCAACTCTTAACTGGCTCCGCCCACTTCGTGCTGATTGGTTCACGCTAAGCCTAGTGATTGAGCCTTCACACCGATTGGTCCACGCTAAGTGTACTGAGCAGTGATTGGCTAGCCTGCATTTGTCGCTCCTAAGTCACGAGGCAGCAGCTTCAGACAAGACACACGACAATTGTTGATTTCAACCTTTATTTGGTACAACATCGCCCTCCTTTCCCAACCTCCTCCCCCTTCTCTCCTCTGGTTTTTCGTCTCTCTTCTCGTCCCCTACCATCCAGCCGCGTCCGCTTGTCTTCGGCGATTGCTGTAGAGCAACGATCACGCTGTCCCAAGGCAGACAATCAAAAAGCGATGGTGTATGACAAATCAAGTTTATTTGTCCTCGGGAACTGCCTCGAAAAAACTACAGTACATGTTTTTTTACGTCTTGTAACAGGCTTCACTGGAGCTTTAGGTGTTTCGACATCGAAGGGCAGTTCAGAAGCTGATGCTGAGCTGTGCGCGTCGTCGTTGCCCATGGCTGCGGGAGAACTAAAACAAAACAAAAAATGTATTGATGATACGTAACTCTTCATGAAAATCACTGCTATGATAGGCAATCGATCTTGATTTCGTATTTGAACACCAAAGCGCACTTGTCACAAATGTTCGTAGATCACAGTGAATGAATGGCTGCGACGTGCATGAGGGGCAACTAGCATAACCACACATAATTTGATTAGTGGCATATCAGAAATGTACAAGTTACCGCAAGGCACTGCACAATGAAACACCGCTAACGTATCGAGTGACTCCTAAATATTCTACGTAATACACTTAATGTGATAAAGCTGCATTACTTCCTTCGGTCACAAAAAGTAATCAAACTTGTCTTATGGTTCACCTGTGGTACGTCGGAAAGAGTGCAGACTTCCTCTCTGATGATTTCTGCATCCTTTGGAGGTGCAGGGATTCCCTGTCATGTTCGTCTTCCCGCTGTTGTGATGATCAGGTGGATGTCCCATTCCGTTCTCACATTAGCAGTTCGCCACAATCTAAATCTAAAGCATTCAAAACCCTCAAACTACCCGCTAGCGTCTGCGTGCACAACAGTTGCAGTCCGAGAGAACACGCGTGGCCGGACAGACGCAATGTCTCCTCCGTCATTTTTCTTTCTCCTCCGTTCGACCGACCGTTTGGATACTCGCGCCTCAATCAAATGACTCTCGCCCAATCAGCGTGAAGGAAACTGGCGACAGTTCTTGGGGACCAATGAGCATCCAAATATATACACATATAATGTGCAGCCAATCAGAGATCCCCCGAGCAGGTGCGCCGGTGGCGACAGTATTTTGGAGGTTGTGCGTTTTGCTTTAGAGCCAGCGGCTGCAACAGCCTCCTGGTCCAGCAGCATCGTAGAGCATGGGTTGGTTCCGCTACATCAGAGAGATCATTGGTCCCGGTCATCTCTTGCGCTCATTGGTCACTCAGCTCCCTCGGTAGACACCAACTGCTATTGGTTCATCTAACTGCAAGTGGTCTGCTCATTAGCATATCGGACTCATTTTCATTTCGGGATACTACGAATCCACTCTCGAACCCACCACGCGCGCACAACCTGTTTTTATAGCATATCCCAAGAAAGTAAAACTGTTCTGCATCTCCGGACATGTCACCGAACACAATGAAAAGTAGAAAACTGCTAAACCCCACCGTGCAAGCTTCAAGGCGCGTGTATGCTGGCTGCCTGTTTTGTATAGCTCGTTCCTGCTCTCTCGTCTGTAAACAAACAAAAAAGGATCTCATGTACACTCTCCCCACAGGGATTATCAAACCATTTGTGGCATCACACTCTTTGCATGAGCCCCTATTGCTAGCCCCTGCTGCATCATGCGCCCGCTCGGAAGGACTAGCCAGCCGTTCACGTCGCGGTCTAAAAATAGTCACTTCCCACAACCAGGGCTTCATATAAATCTTGCAACATATGTATAACGCGTTCCAGATCTGCGCTTCAAGAAGCTGCTTGTCTGAGATTCCTGAGATGACTCCTTCCTTTGCACAGAGAATCGGGAAGGTACTGTTGTTCTCATCGTGAGGAAACTGAGCTAATATTTTCAATTCACTCTATGTGTAGAATCCCATAGAAAGAAGTCATCATAACACAAAGTCATCTGCGTTCGAGAAGACTGGGTTGATTCCAGAAAATGCAATGCTTGATGCGTTTGACTTGTGCAAGGTTGAAACGACGTACGGGAAGCAGGGTGTCGAACCGCAAAAAGTACGGGTTCGGTTCGGGTTCGGGTTCGCGTTGTTTTGATTTCGTTCCGGTTCAGTTCCGGTTCGGCCACGCCAAAAACCGAACCGGTTCGCAAACCGGTTCGCAGCCCCGAACCGGTTCGCGAACCGGTTCAAAGCTTCCGTTTTATATGTTCCATAAAACTGCTTTTATCAGAAAATGCGTGACTAATAGCTTACTGCTGTTGTCTGCATTGACGTCTTTAGCGGTGAGGTAGCTCTTTAGCAAGAGAAATAAGAAATGGATGAACACTTATTGCAAATAGAGTCCACGCTGATGAAGCGGTGTTGTCCCGCTACTTTCTGTTCCCAAAATCTCTTTTTCACACGCACAGTGCCAGCAAGATAAACTTAAAGGAAGGCTAATAAGATGGACAGTACTTGCCGGCACACTGCCTTCGTAGCGTGAATCGATCTGAAACCGTACTGAAGCATGTCGCAAATAAGCCTGCCAGCCTTACTCTGTCCGAGCTCACAGCAGTGTACTAGTTAATCCACCTCACCAAGGCAATGTATCACGACACAACTGCACTACCAATAAGCAGAACCACATTTACTTTTCACCGTTTGCACCGTTCTGCGTACGCTCCTTTTCACTTCTCATGTTTCTGACTTGTTTAATTTTTACTGCTCACGTGTAAAAAGAAATCTTGGGCGCTTATTTGATCACATAATCGTCGTGTAGAGCTACATAACTGGCCTACTCCATTCCTGTTGCATTCGTCCGCGTGGCACCTCGTCTCTGAAGAGTAGACGCCGCATCACCGCGTGCGTGGGGCGCCAGCCTGGCCGCTTACAAGGACAACTGAGCTTCAACATGTTAAAAAGATGCTGACAGTATACTTACTATACGTCGTCGTCTGACTAGTGGAAATTCTAGTCAGACTAGACACGCTAGACACACACTAGCTAGGTGAAAATTTCTGAAATTCATGATATAGGCGCGTGACGATACCATTGTGTCTTCGTTTGGGGATAGAGAGGAACTCTTGTGCTGACTTCTATGTCCGAACCGTTTTGTTGCGAACCGGTTACCGCTATTATTTTTTATGGTTCTGCTCCGGTTCGGGTTCAGCAGTGTTCCGAAAATTTCGGTTCGGGTTAGGGTTCGGTTCCGGCAAAAATAACGGTTCGGGTACGGTTTTCGGTTCGGGTTCGGGTTCGGTTCGACACCCTGACGGGAAGGCGGTATACTATTGGAGCTCCTGATGCAAAATGATACGTAAAGGTGCCCAATCGTTTCAAGCAGTTCACGGATTTGGAAGAAATGCGTCAGCCATCGAATCTAACAGTGGAGAAGGAGGAGTGATTCTAGGAGGATGGTGAAAGACTCGCGTCCCCTGACATATCAGGAGGAAGAATAAGTGATGAGCCATATCTTCAAAAGTGTGAAGGCTGCAAGCGTATTTTCCCATTTAAAAATACAATGTTTCGCGTGAGTGGATTAGTTCGTATGCAGACTCAGATTTGCAGCGCCCAAAAAATGTTTTAAATGTATATGGAGAAGAGACTGATTTTAGTGATATTTCAAGGGCTATTCTTGTGCGGAGTACTTATCAAATAAGACAGTTTGTGAGACACAAGTTGGAATTCTTAGAGCGATATATGGAAGTGGAGACAATCAGCGGGATCCCCGTCAGACGTGACTATGCTGGAAAAAGAACCACTCCGACATCGCTGATGGAAAGGAACGAGTTGTTTCCACGTGATTACTATAGTGTCGTAAATAAACTACACCGTGTTTTTAACATAAAACAATTTTTTCATCATCTTTATTCATTCTAGCGACGAGATTATTGGAAAACAGGGCTCTTCAACCGCAAATCAGGAGTGAAAAATAGTTTGCACACACACACACATCCATGTCCATGTTAAAAAAATCTTTGACTATGATTTATGCCTTTGTGATGTGACTATGATGGCCTTTTTGTGACAAACGTTCGTGCGAGAATGCTCTGGAATGGAGTGACTCCTCTAGCTATTTTTTAGAACATCGCCCTGTGCGCACGACAGCATGACTACCTGTTTCTGCGGGGCGCGAACGAGCAGTAACACAGGGTCACAGTAACACAGCGTAACAGTAGGCTTGGCGTGGACCAATCAACGTGAAGTGGGCGGAGCTAATGGCGACCAATCAGATGGCTTAGAATTGGCTTGTGTTGGCTTAGAACTGGATTGTGTTGGGTTATAACTGGATTTTGGCTTATAATTGGATTACAATAGGCTCTCTTGGATTACAAAAGGTGGTTCTTATACAGCCTGGTTCTTACACAGTCTGCAACTATACTACTAACGCGCGCGAGTCGGATTATCTTTGTCACAACTGCTAATGTAATCAATCAAATGTAAATAAATAGTGACTATTCTTTACCGGAATGGTCTAGAGAGATGGTTGTAAATATCGAATTTTCATGCACGTACCCCGCAGTGACACATACACTCAATGTACATTTCTCTATATTGTGTCCTTGTGAAGCCGTTGTGCTGCCGCCGTGTCTATTCTCTTCTTTCATTTTCCTTTCTTTTTGTTTCCTTGTGGTTTTCTTTCCTTTCCTTTTTGATTTCCCCTTTTTGTTTTGCTTTTCCTTCCTTTTCTTTTTCGTTTTCCCCTTCCCCCTTTTATGATAAACTTTTTTCTTAATAAACATACCCCCCCCCCCCCCCCCCGGTTGTGCTCCTTTCGACGTCCGGGGGAAAATATTCGATGCCTTGGGTTCTTAAATAGCAGCACGAACAGCACGGGCGGCCGTCACAAGACAAATATTAATACTGACCAGCTGTTTTCTCGCAAGGCTTGCATGGTCATTACACATACCACAGTCGGACACTGAAACTTTGGCATGCTCTAACTTTTATTACGCAAGGAAAAAACCTTCGATTTTCTGTGCACCCAAACATCATACTCAGAAGCATGTGCCTACAGAGTTTGAAGAATTTTTGAAGTGTTTTTTTATATATATGAGCGCTCAAAGGTCGCATTTTTTCAAATGTCACGTGTTGTAGACGCCTCCATGCGTGACAGTAACCTGGCTTAGACTCTTAAATGTGATACCGTATTATGGAGCTCAGTCTCCGCTACACGGAGATACCTTTCACGTTTCACTTGCGTCAACACAAGTGCTGCAATAGCCGCAAGAATAAGAGCGATTTTTGTCGTCGCCACCAACTTTGCGTGTTTTTAGCTTCAAAATAACAAAATTCCCGCCGGAACTGAACCCAAGCACCGGAAGCCAACATAGCTGACAGTGCGAGAAAAAAATTCAAAGCTATGAACGCGTTCGTTGGAAAGATATTGAACGCCAAAATCGGTATGCCTGAAAGCGTGTCGGACCGGCCATATTATTTCTGATTTTTTTGCTCGGGAACTACGGAAACTAGAGAAAAAATACTTGCTGTTCCATTTTCAATGTGAGTCAGGCTATGAAATATATATATTTATTCAATAAAAATCACTGACCACCTTGCCTGAGTTGAGATGGAATCACCCAAAAGTCAACTTTTGCAATAAAACTCTTCAGATCCAAACTTTGAAAATAAATCGCCTCTGCTTGGTCGACAAGCACGGCAGCCACACAAGAGCAAAGGCTTTTGGCTCCCGCGTCTGAAAATAGTTCCCCGGAGGGTGTGGTTCTTTGCGGTGTGCTGGGGATGAGTACGGTGTGAGTGAATCGCTTGTTCCAATTTTCGCCGGCTCTTAGGGTTCTGTTGACATTGCAGTTAGTGCTGAGTTATACTGCTCGCCTGTCAAATTCGACAGGCGAGCGAGCGAGGTCGTAGGTCACGAAATCAGTTCCCGGTGTTAGTTCTAGCTATGGTGGGCACCTGTCGTATTGTGAACACTGTCTCGGACATAGTTTACCGTCGCGGCACGGCACATCGCCATTCTCCAACAGGGCTGCCTTGGTTGTGACATTGGAGAGTTGAAAAATGACGATCACGGGAAAAGCCAGATACCGGCACCTTGTGGATGTGATATGTTTGTCAGTCTCTGTGTTCCAGCCTCGCAGAATCGTGAAATGGGAAGCCACCTGTGTACTTTCCTGCGTGTGGGTTTCTTTAGGAGCCTACCTACTCATGAATGCTGGGAATTGGTACTCGACAGACTTTCAAAATGCCTTTCTGTAAACAAGCTGCATACTGCTGTGAAGAAACTGTTTGTTTGTTTGCAAGGAAAACACACTCTTTTCCTTCGCATGAACAATTCCCTAACAAAAATACGTACGTACTTTCAATCGAGAGTCAATTGACCAAAGTCAACCTTGGATTGACTTTTCTCTCACTTCCTATTGATAACTGGCCAGCGTCTTATAATTGCATGTCAATTAAATGTTATCAATTGACTTTGAGCAGTCATCTTATTGACTCCTCAGTGCTCCTTGGAAATGTTGCCCTCATAATTTGGATCCCAGTCAACCACGGAATGTAGAATCAACGTTGAAGTAGCATTGCAAATTTACAACACCATCGTAGAATCTGCGATAGCGTGCAACGTAGATTCTACGTAGAGAATGTGCGGTCAAAACACGTAGAATCTACGCTATTTCTATGTTGACTGTTGTTTTTTCTACGTTGATAGAACGTTCACCAAATGTTGTGAATTACTGTTTATTCTACGTTGTCTATTGCTACCCCTTCCTACTATGCTACTTTAAGGCTCCAGTTCTGCTGGCGCAAAAGCGCAGGTGTCCCTAAACCCAACGGTATCCCTATCCCTAAACCCAAATACAACAGTACAAATGTGTAATAGTGAATATTCGATAAGATAATGAGGGGCATGACCGTTTATGTGCTCGTTTATTAAGATCTTAAATCAAATACCCAAGCAGCACAATGTACTGAAAGTCGAGTGCAATAGGGGTGGACGGGTAGGTGGAAGGCCTTGAACAGTCCCTTGGAACTAAAGAACATTGATAAGACACATACCGTCCACCCCTATTGCACTCGACTTTCAGTACATTTTGCTGCTTGGGTAGTGAAACATGTACGAAAAAGATAATCATTGATATGATCTGGCACGTTTCTTCATGGCACCGTACAGCCGTCAATCATCGACCTTTCGCCATCTACCCTTTGATTCTGATCCGGTTTTGGGTACGAATGGCAACGTGTTCTGGAAGACGAAATCTATGACAGTCGCCCCAGCTCACACAAGATCATTATCTGCGTCTTCAGTGCTCTGTGATTATAAAAGCGACAGTTTCTATCGCCGTGGCAGTGGGCGCCGCAGCTCTGCAATGTGGCACATAGCTAGTCCATTTCTACTTTTGATGCAGGTAAGAAATGACGTCTCCAAATTTCGTAAGAAAACCAGTGACTTGTTCTTTGTAGAGCTGCCGTGCCCACATGTCGTGAAAATACTTGCTCATGTAATTTTGCAACTGTTGCTCCAGTGTGGTGACGTCGAAACAAACCCAGGTCCTGTTCAAACTAAGCAGCTAGACACCGTGTTGCAGATGCTACAGGACTTAACTAATCAATCCTCTGCAATTGAAAAAGGCCAGGCCGAGCTTATGAACGCCGTAGCTGAAGTGCAGAGGTCTGAGTGAAATGTCCTGTAAAATTACTGATATCTGTGGCCGTTTAGCGGCAGTTGAAGCCAAGGTTTCTTCTTTGGAACAGGCGAAACACGATATCGCTAAGCTTAAGTCAGATAATCAGTCGCTTATGGCACGTCTTTCTGATTTCGAGGATCGTTCCACACGCAATAATCTTGTATTTCACGGCATACCCGACGACAAGTCTGAAACATGGACCCAATACGAGACAAAGCTAAGTACTGTCTCTCATAAATGATAACTTGGGAATCCATGTCTTTAGTGACTCAGTCGAGCGCTGTCATAGAATCGGGACGTACACTGATTGTAGGCCAAGGCCAATTATTGCGAAGTTGGCGTCATTCAAAACGCGTGACACTATTTATCAAGTTGGGCATAATTTGAGGGATTTAAAGATTGCTGTGTCCGAAGACTTTAGTAGCGATACCAGACTTGCTAGGAAGAAGTTAATCGAATATGGCAAATCGTGCAGTGCCCCTTTTAAGCTGAAATGCAATAAGTTGTATATCAATATTAAATGTTTTTGGTATGACCCCGTTAGTGACACCATTTCTGAAATTCATACGTACATTCAGAATGGTTCAAGTGTGCTTGAGAAGTCCAGTATCTCAACTGCGCGAAGTACAGAAAGTCATGCTTCAACCCAGGCAACAGAGCCTTCTACCTCCAGTTCACGTCAGCTTCGATCGAGCCTATAGGAAATCCCCAGGGGCACTGAAAGGTGTCACGGCACGCGCGTATCTACTGTATATACAAACATTAGAAGCTTAATAAACAAACGTGATGAACTCAGCTCATTCATCGACACCACTGAGGCCGACGTAGTTGTCCTTACTGAAACATGGCTCTCAACCAAAATATCAAATTGTGAGCTGTTTAATTGTTAGAAAGTGTTTGCGGTGTATAGAGCCGACAGAGGACTAAGAGTTGGTGGCGGAGTACTGATCGCTGTATCAGTCTTTATCATCTGCTGTTGTTAATGTCCCTACCACGCTGGAGATGCTTTGGGTGTCAGTTGGTCCACATCATAACAAAATCATTGTCGGCGTGTGTTATCGTCCACCATCGTCTGACAATGACTTTATTGACAATCTACATCACGCACTAAATATTGTCACGACGCGATTTCCGTCTTGGTGATTTTAATTATCCAGGTATCTTATGGAATGTTGAACCACCTGGCGTCCCATCATCCAGTGATGCTTGCGCGTTTGTTCGCCTGTGTGATGATTTCCATCTTAACCAAATTGTTCTGAACCGACTCGCGTTACTGCTACCAGTTCAAACATTCTTGATTTGGTCCTTACCACTATTCCTGACCTCTCATCACCTGTAGTACATTCCGATGGTTTAAGTGATCACTCATTACTGCATTTCTTTGTACAAACTCACTTGCATACCCATAGTACACGCATGAAACTCATTCGTAATTATAAGAAAGCCAATTTCGCAGCTATCACCGATGAACTGTGTAACTTCCTTGATTGCTTCATAGATGGCTTCGATGATCGCTCGGTTGAGTCGAACTGGTTGATATTCAAGACGAAAATAACGCAACTTATGGATAAGCACATTCCTGTAAGCGTCATCCGCATACGAAATGAATCACCATCGTGCAACTGTAAAGTGGAAACTTCCTCTGCGACCGAATGGCTCATTATTTTTGTGTTTACTTCTCCCCGCACTTCGCGGAAAACGACCGGCCACCGTGAGGTTTTACCGTTGTTCCTCCCACACACGTGGTCTGGAAGCAGTCACCAGATTCTGACTCCAAGACACGCAGGATCGGGTTTCTGTGAGCCGCGCCTCGCACATGTCCGTAGCCGACGAGAAGAGGTAATAAATTTTGAGTTCGAAGACGTTGGGTCAATCGAGCTAACGGTTGTGCGAGGGGTGTTGTCTTGTTATATTTTTGCTGAGTGTTTCGTTTGAATAGCGCGAAAGGAGGACATCTGGGGGACGAAAAACAACCCAGAGAGCGGGGGAGTTTGGGAAATTAGAGGGAATTGGCCTGCGGACTCCGTAGCAAACGGACCTGCTCGGAGTGACTTTGCCATATCATGTAAATTTTGTCCACGCAAAATCTATTGCTGTAAATAAACCTGTTACCAACTATTGAAGTTCGTCTGCTGTCGAGAACCACCCTCCTGGCCAGCCTCGGGGATTCAAAAGAGAGAAGGAAAGAACCACCTTTACTACAACCGCACTCTAAAACGACTAAAAAAACCAGAAGAACGTCACCTCTCCAGTAGTGGGAACAATATACCGCTTTTCTGAACGCTTATAATGCTGCTCTTAAAATGCCAAGTCCAATTTTTTTTCTCAAATCAGTTACCCTCTATGCTAGCCGAAACTCCCAGGAAGTTTTGGAACACGGTAAACCCTAAGGGTAGGTTGGAGATTTCCTTATTTGATTCAGCTGGCAACCTAGACTCTGACCAGAGGTGCGCACGCATTTTGAACATGGCTTTTTCTAACTCCTTCAGCTCAGTTGGTGCTCTCCACTCAGCATGCGAAACATACCGCCCGTGGACCCCATCATTGTCGATGACGTGGGAATTGGCAAGATCATCGATTCATTACCATTGTCATCCAGTGCGGGCAGTGATTCGATTACTCCCAAACTTCTGAAAAGCACTATTGTTTACTCATCAATTTTTCTCTCTAAAATATTTCGACAATCATTGCTTGAAGAACAAGTTCCCATTGACTGGAAGTTGGGTAAGATCATCCCAATACACAAATCATGCGATAAACTGTCCCCCGATAATTATAGACCTATTTCATTAACATCCGTGCCGTGTAAAGTACTTGAGCATATCATCTACTCGCATTTAGTGCGTCACCTAGAAGAGAATGCTTTTTTCAGCGATTCCCAGCACAGGTTTCGCAAATCATTTTCCTCTGAGACGCAACTTGCTTGTTTTACTCACGACCTCCACTTAGCGTTAGATCGGTCCTCAGTTATAGATTGTACCTTCCTTGACTTTAAACGCGCCTTCGGCAAGGTGGATTCAGTCTTTCTTGAGCGGTCGATTCCGGCTAATAATTACGACTCCAATCTAATCCCAGTCCGTTCCGGTATTCCCCTGGGTTCGGTGTTGGGCGCACTTCTTTTTCTCATATAAAGTAATGATTTACCGAACAGCCTTCGTTCAAACTTAAAACTGCTGATGACTGCGTGCTATATCGTGAAATTACGAAGAGTGACGACGCTAGCGTTGTTCGCTGATGACTGCGTGCTATATCGTGAAATTACGAAGAGTGACGACGCTAGCGTTATCCAATCTGATTTAGAGCATGTCCTTGATTGGTGTAACACATGGCGTATGGAGCTCAATATTAATAAATGCAAACACCTTAGAGTTTGCCGCAAAACCACAAACTATTCAGAGTACAGCATCAACACCACCATACTTGAGCACGTTTCATCCTATAAATATCTAGGCGTTCATATCACATCGGACTTATCTTAGAGCACGTATATTGAACACATTATCAGTAGTGCCAATCGCTCTCTGGGTTACATCAAACGTAATTTTTTTCTAGTACCTCTTCATCTAAAGTTAACACTGTACAAAACACTCATTAGACCAAAAGTCGAATATGGGGCAGCTATCTGGGACCCATATCAAGAATCGCTCGTTCACGCCATTGAAGCTGTTCAGAATCGATCAACACGTTACATTCTCGGCAATAACAATCGCTCCGCTAGTGTATCATCAATGAAAAGTAGCCTCCATATCCCACCTCTGTCTGTGCGTCGTAAATTGAGTCGCCTGAACCTCTTTCATAAAATCTATCACCACAACCCTTCGTTGAAGGAACTGCTCATTCTCCCACCTCATTACATATCGCGTCGCGTCGATAATAGCCGGAAAGTGGGTATTCATCGCTGTGCAACCACAACGTTTTCTGAGTCCTTCATACCTACAACATCGCTTCAGTGGAACCAACTGGCATCATCATTATCATCAATAACTGACATTACACTCTTCAGGAAATCAGCAGCAATTCATTACTCTGTCAGTGATTAGTTTTGTTAGGCCACCTTGTCTGCGTGTTTTTTGTTTTCTTTTTTTTCTTTTCTTTGCATTTTTATGTTATGTTATGATTGAAATTGCTTTGTATGTGCCTGTCGTTTCTTGTCCCACTCCCCTCTGTAAAGCTTATGCCCTGAGGGTACCAAAATAAATAAATAAATAATGGTCATAATAATCACATGGATGATCGCTACGCCTCTTCGGAAGGGTCATCCCTGAAAGATCACAAATAACATGGTCATTCCATCTAGTGGGATAGCAACTCAAACACTACCCTAAATAGACGTCAACAACAGACACTCTACAACCACTGGGAACACATGCATGCCAATGTCTTATACCGCAGCTTCTTTCGAAGTACAAATGCTGTGATGCGGAAGCAGCCTAATCACTGGCAGGTCCAAGCGATGTCTTCATCTTCTGGTTTATGCCCTGCGCTTCATTCTTGTAGAGAGACACGAAGGTATTTTACACAAGCTTGAGACTGTCTACCGATGTGACGAAATCAGACACAGTTCAAGCTTTCTGACAGCTGTAACAGAAGCTATTAGTTAAAACTGCATTATTACAACTATTAAAGGAACTACAAACAGCGACACTAGCTCACTCAATCAAAAGATTAGCGGTTATACAAAAAACACGGAACCTCGCAGAACAGCGCAGTCAGATTTGAAAAGGTAACTCATTTCCTTTGCAGCCAGGCTTATCTGTATTATCAGGTTGCTTATAGAATATAGGCCACGGCTGCTTTCATCACTCCCTGATCAAGACATCACAGGCACCTATAAAATAGTAAATGAATCGAAGAGGTGTGAACAAATATATCTGCATTTGGTAACTTCTAGCATCTGAAATAACTGCGCTACATACTCTTTGAATGCGCGATTTCAACAATGGAGTAAGGCTCCGTTGATGTCGACACTGGAAAGACATTTACAGAAGCCATACTAAACATAGACAGCACTAAACGTTACCGCAGTAGGATTTCATCGGAACGTATTTACTAACAATTCGGATACACCAAACTACATATCACACACAGCCTCCTCGTCAGTGATATGCAACCAGATTCTAGAGGTACAGAAAACGATACTAAGCTGTTATGCTCCACACCTCTACCACATGTGATCGTTGAGAAAACAAGAATGCAGAAATCTTAAGTGAGGCAAAAGGAGGAAAGAAAACTCACCCGTGAAACTTCATAGCCGGAGAACAAAAGAACGCTGCCTCGCACGCTACGGCATTCGCTGTTGCGCTCAACATAGTTTACCGCATTGGCCAGTACTGCCTCAATGCTCCAGAGATTGCAGTACAAATTACGCATGATGCTGAAGTTCCACAGACCTTTCCGTGTGATAAAATGCAATGCCACCCTACCGAACAGTCACGACGACGCGTCTCGCATCGCCTCGATTGTTTGAGATTGCCGTTGGAGGATGGCGATGGTGATGAGGCTGACGTGGCTGTGCTCGGCTCGCGCTTGTTGGGAAATATTTCTTGTTATATCCCTCAACCTCCGTGACCGACCATTATAATGGCTTGAAAAAGGTAAAATATGTTTTTGTATTTGTTTACTGAGTACATGCGATCCATGAAGAGTCGTTTACAAATATGGTTAAAAAGTGTATAGCTATGAGGACATAAAATAAATACATATTATTATTAATGACAGCATGAGTGATATAAATACCACGTCATACAGGCCCTACTCTACACACGAACGGCACAATAGAATGTAAAAATAAAATACAGTGCGAAACAATTGGATTCGCACTGAAGGAGCAGCGACTTTTCCATTCGTGATAAAGGCTGACAATATGTTGAAGGTACAATGTAGAATCAATACAAATATTTGCTGCATAAGTGCATATATCTACAGTTGAGTCTCATGGAAAATCAACGTTTTTCTTTACGTTCACAATCCACCAGTGACCACGTACAGCTGAAACAACGTTGGTTCAGAGTCATCATTCTACATTCAACATCAGTTAACATTGGACAACGTAGATTCTACGGTCCATCAACAGTCGATGTTAACTGGGGGTGCTTCTTAATTGCATTTCAATTGACTTTTTTCTTAAATTGCACGCACCTTCAGGTATTCCCTTACAAAATTGGCTGTTTACTTTTTGTTTCCATTCCATTTGTAAGACCTTGTATCGCCAACTGTAGGATGGGACAAGCGTTAGCTTGCCCACATCACGCTTCAAAAATAGACCACAAAACAGCAACCGCCTGAGATCCCTCAGAAGCCTTCATTGGGATCCCAAGCGCCCCCTGTGGCACGCAAAGGCTCATGGGAACTAAGACCCGCGAAACCACTTAGAAAGGCATATGATGCAGCACCATTTCCTTTCCAGGACAGAACAGATACAACTTATTTCTTGTCTTCCGAAATTCAGCAGATTCGGGAGTCCTCTTCGCATCTCAGTCAAAACTAAGGTGAGGTATCTAAGTTTAACTTGATTTCGCACATAACCAACAACGAAGTGAGAAATTCCTTGGTCGCTATCAAGGTAGTGTCCGTGTTTCTTACTGCTTTGGTTTGATGCATGCATCGTAAGTGATGCTTGAGCAGTGAAACGCTATTATTTTTTGGGGGAATTTATGCATGACAGTGATGGGCAGTACGTGAAGTACCAAGTACTCAAGTAGTACTTTAAGTACATTTCTGTGTACTTGTACTTTACTTTAAGTACATTTTAAATCGTGTACTTTGTACTGTACTTCAAGTACTTTTTTCCGAGTACTTTCCCATCAAGTACTCAAGTACCCAAACTTGGACTGCAGACAAAAATCACAAAAGAATATAAAAAATGCACCCTACTAAAAGCGCTAAAATGACAGCAAGAAGACGAAAACACACAGATAGGGCTATCTCTGAGTTTTCGTCGTCTTGTCGTCATTTTAGCTCTTTTAGTGGGATGCAGTACCAAGAGTCCCAGTCTGACATTTTACCAAATATGATTTTTGTGCTTTTAAAGAGCATATTTCTTGAAGCAAATCTATTGTTGAGAGGCTTGAAATGTTGAAAAAGTATATGATTATGTAAAACGAATGGAATGGACACTGTAACCAGCAGCACAATGACTTGGTCCATTGTCATTTCAGTTCTCCCAGTGGAAGGTTCTATGCTTTTTTATATTGTTTCCTTCATTGGCAATTAATTATCATTTTATATCACATTATATGTGTGACTGCATTACATGATGAACACTCTGAAAGACACACATGCTTTCATTTTTACATTTTACGTTTTTTAATTGGTCACATACATTACATTACTGCAGATCACAGTCGTATAAAAATGAAGGCTTACATTGTGCTTCATCCTTTTTTACTTTCTTCATATTCTTTTTTTGAACATGTTGTATTTCCAAAAGCATCAAGGAATGTCCAGAAATATATAATCTATGTTTGCTTGTACTTTTTTCCCTTGGAATTTCCCAGCCTGTTATAGCAGAAGATCAGTACCGGAACACCACACTAGGCGGGCGATCTTGGATCAGTCAGGACATAATACTATTTTGCATAATCACAGCACAGCTGACTGATTATCTCTCTACACGTTACTGCAAATTATGACATCTGATGAAGTTCATATTCACGGGTTAGCACTTAACCTAGGACTTTATGGCTTCAGAGCATTTGTCAAGAATACCCGCTAAAGTTTTGACAAAAAGGCGAGACACAGATATTAAACAGTGAAATGCAAAGTGATACAAATTAAATTGGCAATGTACTTGATGAGTACTTGAAGTACTTTGCCTAGTACTTTGTACTTTACTTGAAGTACATTTGGAATTGGGTACTTTGTACTGTAGTTGAAGTACTAATGACGCCAGGTACTTGGTACTTTACTTTAAGTATAATTTTGAGGTACTTTGCCCATCACTGATGCATGAGCACTCCTTCTTTGATTGTATTGGGTAATGAGAAATAAATCGGGAACTTGATTACTGCTAGCAGGTATTAAAATGCACAACGCAGTATTAAAATAATTTACTTCTCCTGTGCTTGTCCTCCGGTTGACGACCGCAGGATGTACGCAAATGACAATCACTGGAAGCTCCTATGATGACAGCCTGTGGACCTCCTCCGTTCATCCCATCACGAACGAGGACGTGATGACACTTTGAGGACATCCTAAGGACCGCGTGTGTTCTTGGGGTAATGACATCAGTAATGACAGGCAGCAGGTATCAGAGAGCTCGCATGTAGCCACTGCGATTGAGTTGAAACTGCAGGTACGCTCTGCCACACTTCTATGTTCTTAAGCTCGCAGCATGCAGACATATGTGATCACAAAAACGTGATCATAACAGTGAACGACGAAATCATCTTGCATTAGTATTGATGTGTGCATTGCTTTTCTCATAAAAAAAAAACAAAAAAAAAACTGCGGCCTAGTCTACGTGACAACTGACGTCCAAATGACGTTTCCTATGCTGATGAGCTGGAGCCTTTTGAAAACCACATTGCTAGATCATCTTATTGTATCTTCTTGGTCGACCCACATACAAGGTGGGTGCCCTAAAAGGTCAGTCACATTTTCGTACAAGACACGATACCTCCTTGAAGCACAGATTCCCTCTGCCAATAAAGAATTTATGCCAGAGAAACCTAAGGAAAAATTGTGGTTGCCAATCACTGTGTCACAAAATATACACGACCACGCAAACTTTCGCCTCCATCCATCGATAGAGCGTAGGAAATACATGACGACGAAAGTTTGCCTGGTCGTATTTATTTTGTTACGCTGTGGCTGATAACCAGGATTTTTTTCGTAGGTTTCTCTTGCATAAATTATTCACTGCGTGGCAGCAGGAGCCTCTCTGTCAAGTATGTATAGCGTCACGCATGAAAAGATGGCTGACCTCTTATAGCACCCACCCCTTAGAGCGATTTTGTGGCGCCGTGACGTCACGATATCACGTGATAGTGTGAAATCGCGAACAGGTGAACGAACGAACTATTATTTTAAGCAGTTCAGTGTAGTGAACTGAACTGAATGAATTAGTTCACCAATGTTAACTGACTTGCCCATCACTAGTTCCAACGCCATTCCGATTATGCTAATGGCGCTGTCTCCTGCGTGATGAGGCAAGGGCGAGGCATGGAGACACAGAAGCAAAATGTGCAGTAAACCTGTCGCATGCGTATGTTGTTGTATAAATTGTAAATATATTGTACACTGAACTGAATTGTAAATAATACGAGGAACCGTGTTCTCAAAGCCATCGAAAATGTATTTAGTGTTTTAATATGCAGCTAAGAGGTGGCAAAGAGCATGCAATCTACTACATTTAATTATAAGTTGCGATCCAAATACCGCTTTGTTTAGAGAGCCGATGGCACGGACCTCTCCACCTTCCAGGAGTGGTGTACACCCCACGACTTTTTGCAACATATCCAGAAATTGCTGATATTACCCATACAGCGTGTCTCCTACTGATGTTTGTCCACAAGTATGCCTCTATATACATACCCCCTTTTTGGGATGCTCGGTACCCCCTTGAAGACGACCTCTGTGGACATTACTGTGCGATAATGCAGTAACTAATACTACGGAATTCGCCTACGTAGAACGAAAAAGGGTTAAAATAAGTACTTGCTACAAAGGCGCATAGAAAGTCCACAAACTGTCAACAACGACATCTATATACCTTGTCCTCAGAAGGTACACATAAGGTAGTTTAAGAGATTGTCAAAATGATGTCAATAGCAATTCCTGTTGACTTGATCAACACGTGAAAGTCAGCACACTGTCAAGACAGGAAACAATAAGTCTACAGAAAGGAAAAATCAATTTTCATAAGGGTTATATGCCACTCAAGAGTCCTGAATGAAGCACATCAAAAGTTGAAAATCTGATTGCACACATATTCATTTGGCAGTCCAGTTAACTTCGTAATGAACGTGTTGTTGAATTCATGACGTGACTCGGACGCTGGAGAACAGTACCACATGGTCAGATCAAGTATCCGGAAACTCACACAGAGGCCTGGACACCATTAATTAGCAATTAGAGCAATTTCGGACCCCCACAGTAATCAGCACCCTCCAGGGAGTCATTACACTAATTGGGGATCATCTAACTCGTGTCCAGGCCACTGTCGGAGTTGCCGGCTACTTGAACTGATAAAAAAATAAAAGAGATAGAAAATAAAATATAGATAGAAATAGACTGAAGAGAAGGAGTTTAGTTGAAGATCAATGAGGCCATCTTGAAGAAAGCGGTCCGGAACGGCCGCTGACCATCGCTGCGCGACGGAGCACAGAGGCAGGTGACTACCTAGTTGCAAAGCATCACACAAGGTGTCGCCACCGTCCTTGTGACCACCAGTGCTGGACATCCTGTGACGTCAGCTGTGATGTCATCATGTCACGGCAGGTTAGGACAGCTCTGGACATGCAAGGAGAAAAACACTTATAATACAGAAAGTACATACATTAAACTGCTGTGAAAGCAAGTGTAAATATGCAAACCATCAATAGCTAACAACAAAACCAATTAGGCACAGAAGCAAAACAGCCCACCACAACAGCAGTCACGGGGAGCGCGGAACGATGCGACTGCTCCATCCGACAGCCAGGCACAGAACTGACTCTTAATTTTTTCTCCTTTATAAAGTCGCGCATCTGCACCCCCTAGCGGTTACTTTCTCAACTAGTTTAATGAGAAACATTGTTCAGAATCATGCCAGCACTACTCCTAAGGCAGCTTTTGCCGAAGATAGAAAATGGCGTGGAACTGGCCGACTGCCGACTGACGGAACGGGGCGACTTGATTCGACATCGCAAACAAAGTTATCACGTGCGAAAGAATTAGTTACACAACAAATCAGGCCACCACAACGGCAATCACGAGGAGCACAGAACAACGCGTCCATTCCATCTGACAGCCAGGCAGTTACTTTCTGAACAAATTTAATCGCAAAATTATTAAGAATCGTTCTAGCACTATTCCGATTTAAATCAAGGGTGCGGCAGCACTAGCATCATCGTCAAGACAAGAATGATCAACATGAATCTTTCCCGTCAAAAAAAGAAAAAAAATACAAAGCTAGATGCGTCAACAAAGGAAAGCATGCAGGTCGGGTCACGTCAGCGCAGGTCAACGAGCGCTGTTACACGAGGAAAAATCGCACGACTGCTGAGGAACAGAGGAAAGGAAACACAGATAGAAAAAGAAAATAAAAAACACTTGAACAGTGTAAAAAAAAAACACTCACCATCCCCAAGCAGCACACAATATTGGGCCTCTGGTCATTGGCGATATGGGCTGAATATGAGACCCGTTTCCGCCAAGATTTTCCCAATATTGGGAAAATATATAAATAGGCTTTCCCGATATTGGGAAAATCTTTGCAATAGGGATGCCATATTGCCCAGTTTGAGCCAATATGAGGGAAATCCTGGCAAGCCCGTGTACACCCCATATCGACTGAAAATGCAGAAAATGGTACGTACCCTTGCCACACAAATGCCAGAGCAGCACGGAAAGATTGGACGTTGAAGCGTATGAAATGCCCAATTCAATCGGTCGTTACATCCAAGAACTCCCCGCAGAATATACACATTGTTCGAAACAGTCAACATACTTGGCAATCACACTAACATTCACCAGATACCCGAGTTGCACAAATGCCCAAGCAGCACGGCAAGATTGGACGTTGAAGCGTGTGAAATGCCTAATTCACTACGTCGTTACATCCAACAACTTCCCGTAGATGATACACATTGTTCGAAACAGTCAACATACGTGGCAATCCCATTGTAACATTTACTAGAACTCAACAACCGTGATGGAAGCAGCCGCATCTTGCTTCGCGATGCCAATGCCAATCGGTCGGGCCGACTGAGAGCGAGCGGGTCGTTTGAGCGAAATCACGCGTCCTACAACTAATGTGCATGCGCGACAGCGCTATCGGACGTTTCATACGGGCCAAAATGTTGCTGGTTGCTGTAATGATAACGGAATTGTGGCAGGTCAAGCAAAAAACAATGTTTGATAGGATGGGATGGCTCTTCTGTAAAGTTGGGTGCTTTCAGGTTGCTGCCAGCGGTGTGAGTTGCTCTGGCGTATGTCCGTCACCGTAACGAAAGTGCTTCGCTCCTTTGTACACTCGGAGTCGGTTGGACATTATTGGTTTATAGAATATTGCGATCCCAATGAAGGCTTCTGAGGGATCCTTGGCATTCGCAGTTCCGTTCATTCGGTTTTGGGGCGATGCAGTTTTTTTTATTTATCTTTTTGTAACCGTTTGCAACGCGGATCAATGATATCTGCAGAAATGAAAAGGCAAAAATAGTAATAAGAGAGAAGTAATATAAGGTGTGGATATTAAGCCGGATAATGGCTTATTATTACACGGACTTCCCGTTGGTAACGAGAGGATAGAGAGGTAGCAAGCGAGCTGGTGGTATAGATCCATAACTTAAAACCCGAGACTAGGGGACAAATAACGACAAACACAGACAAGGTCTTTCAGCTGTGTTTGAGACCTTGTCTGTGTTTGTCGTTTTTTGTCCCCTAGTCTCGGGTTTTTAAGTTATGGTTCCCGTTGGTGTTATCACAGAAATATTGGCAATATTGGCGCAATATGGGCTTGTCAATATGGGCATCCCATATTGGACCAATATGGGATAAGGGAAGAGTTCGGTCTGCTTGTTGAGCGCGCGATAGTCGGTGCATAACCTTAGAGATCCATCTTCTTTCGGCGCTACCGTGATGGGCGAAGCGAAATTTGAAGTAGAAGGTCGGATAATCTTAGCGTCAAGCATACTTTGGAGCTCGTTTTTGAGCCATGTCTTCCTTTCCCTGGTCATCGGGTAGTGTTTCTTTCGTATGGGATCAAAGTCTTACTAAATGACACTTACAAATACAGGGAAAAAATATCCTAACAAGTAACACCACCAATGGCTAAATACGACGAGCTCAGCGAGATATGTCCGTCCCATCCGAGAGCCAGGCAGATAACTGAATAATGACGCTTTGTTCCTCCCGAATAAACACACACACCTGTCCTCCTTGCGGTTGGGTTGCCAGATGCCAAACTCCCGCCAAAACTGATTCATAAAATAGCCCAAACATAGCCAACGCACGCCAACACATAAAAGAAAAAATAGCAAAAAAAAAAAACGTTTTCACTTCCCTGTTCACAAAACCTGTAGAATATACAGCATAAGATAGGGACATAGGGGCATAAACTCATATTATGGACACATTGGTTTGCTCGTTAACTTGTTCAGGAAGACGTCAGATGGCACGAAGTCTTTACAGTCCATTTGTCCGCAGGGCAAATTTCAGGTGAAGAATGTTCATTGAATGGTCACGTGATATATTGCCACGAATCATCGCAAAACTTCCAGGGCAGGCACGAAACGGTACATCTCATCCCGGCGCATGCTGAAGCAGCAAGGAGCTTCCAGACACATCACCTGCTCTCTGGCAAACGCACGTGCTGTTTCTAGACTTTTCGGCGCGACGCTTAAATGCTCGTGCGCTCCAAGCTGGAGCACTCATTCTTTGGACTCAGTTGTGTTCAGAGAGCTGTCACTCTTGTGTTTCTGCTACCAAGTAGTTTAATAAACCGTTTGCTGTTTATTCGACGACTCGCCGGCCCATTTCGCTTCGTGACACTTGCTTAGGGCTGCCATTGCTTAGGGCTGTTGATTTACACCACAAATTGAATCAGATAGGGTATCGTCCGATTACCAGTGTACACCAACAAGCCACACACACGCTAAGTTGACGTTACACCCTTTCGGGAGGGAATATGGGTGTACCATAACTCACACACTTTTAGGTGCAAAGGTTTGAAAGTGTTGTGAAACACATCATGAGAGGTCTATGCATTTCATTACACCTAGACAATTTAGGGGTTTGAGTTATGGAACACACACCTTACACTCAAAAGGGTGTAAAAAAGTTTGGTGTGACGAGGGGTGACAATCATAGTGTGGTCATGTGCTGTCGTCCGATCGCATCTGGCGTTAAACCCTGAAATTGCCCTGAAATAGCCAAATAGCCAAGATGAAAAATACCCCGCCAACTGTTATAAAAAGTAGCCCAATTTGGCGGTTTATAGCCCAATCTGGCAACCCTGGAAGAAGAATCGTTCTAGCTTTACTCCCATTCAGAGCAGCACTATCGTCATGACAGTACTTCAAGAAGAATATTCCTTGTACAAGAAAAAAAAAATACAGAACTACATGTAGAAGGAAGCATGACAGACTAGATGTAGAAGGAAGGAAGCATGACAGAACAGGTCTGGGCATGTCAGGATATTGCTCAACGAGCACTGTCACTCCAGGAAAAATCGCATGTTTGTCAGACAACAAGTGAGAAAAAGCGCAGAGAAACACTTGGGCAAAGCAGAAAAAACACTCCCCAGTATCAAACTATTTCTAAACACAGACACACACACTCGTCTTATTAAAAAAACAATGTTCATGGTAAATCCGTCCAGGAAAATGCACACCAATCGACCAACCTCCCATTTTCTATTGCCAATATCGGTCAATGCATTGCTACAGATACCTCAAACAGAGCAACTGCGTGACGTCATCACATCCTGTCTGGAGAAGGCAGCGGCACAGACAAACACTCCTATTATTTATTGAATCGCAAGATTAGTTGTTTTTCCTACTACGACGAATTCTACGAATCCTACTACGATATTCTACGACGAACAATTCTATATTCTACGACGGCTACGACGAAACCCACATTGAAAGCACATTTACCACATTTTATTGCTTTCAAGAAAGTGGACTGAACGGTTGACCAAGCCGCTCAAATATTTTCACTGATGCGTCTACAAATGAGAGAGGATCCATGTGTGCGTGTGGTTTATTTCGTAAATTGGTTAACCAAACCGCTCAAATGTTTTACAAAGGACTCCATTTGCAACAGCAGACTATGGGCGGGAAATGTAAAAATCGCAATAGCACGATATGTCCACTGGATGTCCATTCAGCATACCGCCATTTGTTGAACATATACAAAAGTCGACGGACCACACAACAAGCAAGACACAAGCAAGACCACATGACAAGAAAATCAGCGGCGGGAAATTTAAAATTCGTCGGAGGTAGTGCCACCTATTGAACAGGAACTATAGAGAGGCAAAGCTGCGGCGGCAAAATTCGACGGACGTGGCACATCTTTAACTACAGCAACTGCGTGGCGCCATCTGCCTTAACGCCCTCAGACTTGTCACCCTCATTATTGTATTTTCAATACTGACCCCTGTGTACATGTTGAGCCAATGGCCCAATACTGACTGACAACTAACAAGACACAGGTTGGATTCCTAGCTTTTTTTCATGTTATCAATGATATGGTTTATCACTGATCACCCAAGCACTCGACCCCCATTGCAGGTCATGATGACCTGACTGATGAGAGCGGAGCGGCTGCGGCCTTGAGTGACGTCATACGACCTTGATGACGTAGATTCTATGGTTTGGCTGGAGTTCATACTTACCTTTTCTTTGGGGACGTTTTCGCCGGGAATATTCTTGATGGGGACCTACCGTACCCGACACTTCCACCCTCCTTGTCCTCCTTCTTACCGTCAACGAATGCATTGAGGCGGAGCACAATGGTAAATAACAAATAATTTTTATTCGTCAGGATTGGTTTCGATGAGACCGATTCCTGACTCAGCTTCTTGTTTTCGGCGTTTACGCAAGTGGGTCCGCATCTTCGGCGAAGCTCGGAGACGCTTTGTCCAGGCGATAGGAAAGCGCAGAAGTGTACGTGCATACTGAATACAGTAATAACAAAAGCCCGAAAAGAAAACTCGACATCACTAATTAGCCGTCCAGATCTATGAATTGAGCTCCTGCAGCTCCTGATCGGCGAATTAGTGGTATCTGATTTCTAAACATGACATATCTTGCGAAGCAAACGAGCATTTTCTCTTTCGAGATCGCTTGCATCAACGGGGCGAGCAAACCCTATATCCTATTTTGCCATTTTTTTTCTTTTTTCAGGTACCCTGATTTAAGCCCCAGCTTACGCGGCATTGAAAACTCGACTGGAGAACTCATACAAACAAGACAGTTTACACCAGGGCAGCTCATACCAGGACAACCAACACCTTTTTGGCCCCTTTTTTTTCTCGTTGTACCATTCAGGCATTCACTACGCAGGCAGGCATCATTTGAGCTGGTGCCGTCACAAGACATGGCGATGGCTGATGAAAGCCCACTAAGGCCGAAACAGCTGTCCCGTACTGGCATGGCCGCGTTCCAGACAAGGAGCAAAGTCTGTTGCTCTCCGACTCAGAATGTATCTGAGAAAAGGAAATTAGGATGGCGGCCACAGCAACAAGTTCTGTGCTGTGCTCTTTATCACTAGAGTTTTTGTCGTAGTGTTATCTGCGTTGCTGGCTGTATACCATCGGCATATGTGACAGCAGATGCAGCATAGCTGTCCGAATATCACCCACAAGAGCGCAGACATCGTCATTGATTCCGGGCCACCACATTGATTCCCGAGCTCTGAAATTACACTTGTTCAGACCTTGATGACCCTAGTGGATCAGCTCCAACATTTTCGTACGAAGGGCGCATTGAAACTTCATTTGAGATAGATTCATTGAAACGTGCGCAACGTCAAATTATTGTTGGCTAGGTTACTTGAGTGTCCTCTGCGAACACCCGTGCAATGCATTAATAGGAGCAAGCAAGTTGTGTTGAAACTAACCAGCGAGAAAAAAAAAAAAGAACACCTGCCATGATCTGTGCCACCCGAAAACTGCGCCAACCTGGAGTTGGCGCAACCCTCTCCTAACTCTAGAAATCCCCATAGCAAGCCTCTCCCATTATTTTATGTAGGGAACCTGCCACCTACTGCTAAGAATGGCTCACTCAGGAAAGCCGTGGTCTTCCTCCACCACTGTAGGCTGGGTCACCTGCTGAGGAGGCTGGTGCGAGAGGAGGTGAGGAGGAAACCCGACCGACCCACCAACGTTTTTCTTTTTAAGCATTTTTGATCAGTTACCATCACAACACAGTTACATACATACAGCCACTTCTAAGTGGCATTGGGAATGGCTTATCGTGTTTCGGGATTGCCTACTAAGGCCCATTATTGCTTTTACGTGTGCACAGCACAGGGCTGACCTCTCCGAGCCTGCCAACATATGCGTATGTGTCATATCGTGCCGTTCACGTATGGTAATGAGGCGTTCGTGAGTCAATGATGTGACAGCCTAGTATGGGTTTGGGTCATTATATTTTTCTTGTTCGGCTGCACTGGTCCATTTTTCGAAGAATGTCCGTATAGGACAATTTGGAGTGCCCGCAACTATAGTCGTCTGCACGCTCAAGGGCAAAAACGGCCCAGTGTCCTTGAAAACCAGTAGCTCTCGCCGCGCAAACCTTTAAAGAAGACAAAAGTAACGATAAGCGGGATAAACAACAGCGTATAATCTCATCTCCGTAAACATGTGACAGTAGTACGTCGTCAACGAACAAAATAACCACACCGAAATACAGGGCATTGTACTGCACCGTAGGTTTGACAATACACTTTCACCACGTCTTCCAACGTGGGACACAGAACCAGCTTTTATGCATAACATTGCAGTTCTAGTAACATTGCTACGATTGTTAGCAGATTGGTGTCCTAATAACAATGCCCCGTACTCCTCACCTTTTCTTTAGTTGTGACCAGGTCATCTGCCACTTTCACTGTAAACCCGTCCCATGCCAGGCTGTAGACTCCATCGCTGACGCGTATTCGTTTCTCTCTGCACCACTGAAATCAACAGTAATTGTACATTGTACATCTAAATATTCAAGTTGTAGCGAGAAAGACAAGATGTCATGTGGAGTAGTCATTACACTGGATGATTAAGTGTAGCTTAATTGCTTTTTGTGCACCTATTTTGTGAATCTTACATTAAAAAGAAACGAACCGAATAAAAAGATTGATTGATTGATTATGTGTTTAATGGCACAAAGGCAAAAGAATAAAAAGAAACTCCGTGTGCCAGTATTAAGTGATAATGGGAGTGATATCGTCAATGGTCACGATGCAACACATGGAACACGGACAGCGTACAACTAGCAATTATTCATTCAGTGAGTTATTCAACCCTCAACATTGATCCTGTAGGGATTAGTGCAATTTATTTTGCATGGGGCAACCTGGGACAGAGAGCTTGACGAAAGAAGAGGTATATCGAGCGCTTTGTCGAGAAGTGTTTTGTCGCGTCCTCAGCTTTCTCGCGTTCTCAACATAATTGTCGCCGGTTCTACGACTCGAGCAGAGTCCCCCGTCAAGCGAATGTGCTGTAAGCATTATAAGCCATCTCGGCATCATATGGTCGCGTCGGCACCAGTTGGCACCAGTTGCTTCAGGTCGTGTCCTTGGTGTCGCGCTACACGTGTAGGACAATCTCTACTTCGAGGCACAAACCTGTCTCTATTAAGCCACTATGCCGATGCGGGATCACTACGACGAGCAAATTTTCGCCGTTCTACGACTTTAACCAAGTTGCTTGTCAAGCAACTGTGGTGTCAGCCTTTAAGCTATCGTCGCATTGGCACCAGTTGGGGTACGGCCTTCATGAAAACACGAAGGGCTCACGCTTTCGTATGCTTCAGGTCTTGTCCCTGGGTTCAGCGCTACACATGTTGGATAATCTGCAGTTCGAGGCACGAACCTGTCTCTATCAAGCCACTCTGCCGATACGAGATCACTACTACGAGGAAATTGTAGCGCGTTTTACGACTCTAATAGAGTTCCCCGTCAAGCAACCGTGGTGTCAGCCTTATAGGCCATCGTCGCACTGGCACCAGTTGGGGCTCGGCCTTCTTGAGAACATGCAGAGCTCACGCTTTCCTATGCCTCGGGTCATGTTCTTGGTTTCCGCGCTACACGTGTTGGACATTCATTATCCTTCAGGTGTTACAGCTATTAAACAATCCATTGACCTTCCTTACGTCGAGACACGCAGGAAATCTAATAGGCTCTGTTTCTATCATAAATTCTTTCATACCAGTTTATTGAGACCGAATTTTTTGTTACCAGCTGTACATAGCTGTATGTACCCGCGACTGGATCACCCCTTAAAAGTTGAACCTTTCTCATGTAACACCACACATTTTTCTCGCTCATTTTTTTAGCTCTATGCACCACTGAATAGAGCGGTCTTCCATTGCCGCTAGTCATCACTCATGATGTAACTGCTTTCAAACGTCAATTTTTGCATTTTCTCCAGATATAAGTAACTGTTTATGCAGATTATTTTACATATATCGATTATCTTGCTTTTTATGAGTGTGTCTAACTATAAATATCGTGTTTCTTTTGTTTCTTGTTTACCAGTGTGCCTAGCAGGTATGCGGGTTCATCTTGTTTGTTATTCATGAGTGTCTCGCTGTAAATATTTGTTTTTCTTCTTGTTGTTCCTGTACTGTAATTCCCTCCCTCATGTAATGCCCCATGGGGATAATTTAAGGTATTTACATAAATAAATACCAGCGGCATGGCCGGGTGGGCTAAGGCGTCCGCTCGTTGGTGGTAACCAAGGTCGTGCTCAAGACTGGCAGGTGGTGGGCTCGAATCCTTACCCCGCCGGCTGTGCTGTCTGAGGTTTTCCCTGGGTTTTCCCAAGACTTTCCAGACGAATGTCGGCAGAGTTCCCCCTGAAGCCCCCAGGACGCATACTAATCCCCCTGTCCCCCACTCCTTCCTGCTGCCCTCTCTCCGTCTGTCCACATCTGTACGCCGCTCATAGCCACAGTTGCTTCGCGGCGCTAACACGCAATAAAAAAACATAAATAAACATTACATCGTAATGCATTAAGGCACGAGAGTGCCTTCAATAGTTGGTGCTGGATGGATACGATCAAGAAGGTTACATACTAAAGCTTCGCCGCCACGCAGCTGGAGTGACGCCGGCACGTCGTCATCTTAGAAGGGGCAGAAAAAAGAAGCCTGGCTCGCACTATTGCGTCTCAATAAATCCGTCCGTCAGAGTTTTTGTGAGGAGGACGCATGGGTTTCCAATTCACATTCGCACTTTTGCGGTGCTGCGATACGAGACGCTGCTTATAGCCCACTACATGAAGTGGACTATAAGCCCACGCCCACGAGCCGCAGAGAACGCGGCGGCACGATTACCGAGGCAATGACAGGCATTTCTTGCGTCACTCCGTTTGGAACTACCGAACTCTGCGAACCTATGCGTCCGTCGCTCTCGAAGACGCTTGCGTCATTTCGTAGACGGACACAGAGCTGACGGACGCATTGAAACGCAACAGTGTGGACCAAGCTTAAGGTAGCTCTAGAATGTGTGCTTTCATTCAAAACGCCGTTCCGGTCATATGCTCCATTTAAATGGACCATGAAATTCCAGCGAACAGGACAACTCCCGAGACAGGGAAGAAAGACCACTGTTGCGAAAGAACCAGACATCGAAACATACACGGTGGGATTAGCTGCATCTGCGATTAACCAGGACCACTTCGAAAACCTTTGTGTCATTACAAGAGGGTTGGCCACCTGTTTTCCACGCGGACCCAGACGGAGAAGATCATCCGAATGCGGAAACCCGCCGTCGCCAACATTCCGACGGGATCTACTACCTGTCCGCCCCACGAAGCAGACGGAGGAAGACCCCAAGCAAGGTTAGAAGCCACGGGCAAATGCTGTGACCTCAGCCAGGACTTCAGAAGTCACGTTGTCTGATATCTTCGAAAGCTAGGAAAGCTGTCAGAATAAACGCTGCTACGTTTTCCCAAGACCAGAGCCCTGTCTTTACCTGGGGCCTTGCGTCGCAACACCACACACACATGCAAAACTGTGAGTGTTGTCTTTCCTACTAGGTTTCGTCCTCTTCGCAAGTTTTGCACCAGCTATTCAGCACCCTTCGAGTCATGTGAAATACACCCTGGGAAGAGCGAGCACGACCTTCAAAAGCCCTAGACTTGAGCTCATAAAGACATATGTCAGACGAACAATTATTTTTATCGGTTCCCCACCAAAACCACCTGAAAGGTTTACTCGCTAGTATATTGGCGCCCCTTCCAATATGGCTGTCGGCTTCACCTGCTCACAGTGGCTCGTATGTGGTTTCTTGTGTTAGGCACTGATGGTAGAGTTTGCCATTTTCGGCCTCCGAGGTGGGCAACAGAAGACTAACGCTCCGGGGGAAGTGCGTCTCGGGCTGACTTACTCGGGAACTGTGCGGACATGTCTTTCGGCGTCTGAGGAAGACCCCCCCCCCCCCTTACACACACACACAGCCCCCCGGCGGTTACCTCCCAGTCTCGACGTAAAATAGAAAATAGCCAGCACGCAATCCGCTTAGACATGCGAGTTGGTAAATGGGCACAACAGCAGTGGCGACACTGTACGAATGGCTCATCCGTCCGTCCGTCCGTCCTTTGTTATTTGTTTTGCAACATCGCAAGACAACACCGCGCCGAAGATATCATGCCCGCATTAAGTGGAACGTTTTGAACTTGTAACATTGCGTTTCAAGCGGAGAGATGCTTGTGGTGAATTCGAGTGGGCTTCTGGCAACACAGCCTAGCGCAGGAAATACCTAGTCTGGCGCCAGCGCTGACTGAAATGAGCGTTGCCAGGAATCAAGGGGAACCGCGGTGGCTCGTCTTAAGATTTCATGGTCTGCTAACCCATGTGTATACCAATACCGGCCAATGTGACGACATCGGCTATAGCCCACTTCGAAGCCCGCTAAAAGGTTCTATAGAGGGCAGGAGAAAAAGGCGCTGCTTGGCGTTCGGAAAATGCCACGGGAACATGCGAGATTGCTACACTTTGACCAAGCGAACGTGACTTCTCGGGATTTGGCAAGAAAAGCTACTGCGCAATTACCAGCCAAATTATCCGTTAGCATCTAAATCGCTTCCCCGTGTCACAATCAAGCGACATCGTACAGGAGTCTGTTTAGACGGGTTGAGCATGACGTCAAAATGGTGTCTGTCTGTTGTCGGCAAGGCATCACAGAGCAGGGCATGAGAAGGAAAAAGTGCAGTGGTTTAGAACATTTTCTTCAATATCTTTTGGAAAGCGTTCCCTCCGGCAACGTAAAAGAATGCATTAGCAAAAAGTGCACATGTGCCCCGTTAAACATGTGCAACATACAGCGGGATAAATCTGATGTACTCTGCGGAACCCTGGTGTACTTACAGAACGAAAATCGCTGTATACCACCGATCTACACCGTGAGTCTACATGTATGCCCTTCTTCACGAGGTTGTAGAGTAAAACAGCTGGTGTAAACGACATAAACGTCTTTGCTGCTGGTCCTAATGATGGCGAGGCCGCTTGCAAAAGTTGCCACGCGTCCTCCTGCAATTGAGTATAATATAAGTTCCAGGAGTTGCTTTGGGACACGATGTTAAGGCATTTCCAAACGAAGCTTTCAGGAGACTGTGGAACGTTCTTCCACCCGATGGAGAAAGTCCAGCACAAAGAGGCATATGTTGACATTTTTCGAAAAATGCAGTCAATATTGCATTACAAGCAATGCCCTCAGCATTGGTTGCTTTACGGTAGCATAACACTATCGCGTGCACTTCTGTGACAATTGTTGCGCAGAAATAATCCGCTATAATTTCCACACAGACAGCAAGAGAGAAAAAATAATATTGTGGAGGTTTTGGCACTGATCGCATGATACTCAATTATGGATTTGAACTACCTACAACCACCGTGCACACGTGTTCTTATTGAAAGCACGAAAACCACAGGAAGCAAGCATCATTTCAATGTGTTCCGACTGTCGCCTGTCACTAGGAATTGTCCCTAACCAAGAACCACCCTTACGACGATGATTTCATGGTTGGTAAGCTACACATTAAATCAGTTTCACACGTTGTCATCCTGACCATGAGAAACCGAGAGTAAATGAGGAGTAATTCATTTAACCAGTACAGAGATACATTTCAGTATAAATAACTTTTCCTGTAACTAACTTTGTCAGTAACTTATAGGGATGCAAGGGCAGACACGACGGGATGCAGGCGAAAAACGAATCCACTTTGTTACAGAGCGAGACACTTTCATTTTGTGATGATTCTGCAACTTTATTCTTTCGTTGCAAAAACTATATAAATACAAAGCAGCAAATACAGTATCCGTTTAGTTACCTTATCAGCAACATGCAACTAACTAACTAACTAACACCAACAGGCAACTAACAGGCAAAGGAACTAAGATGAGGGTGCGTTGTGACGCTATATCGCAAGCCCATGACCGACAAACGCCGAAGTCGCGATATACGCGAGCAGACGCACGTGCCATCACGCCCCTTTGGTTATCATTTCCCTCGAAAGGACTTAAGAGGGAATGAGCAGAGGAAAATGGACAGTCTGGGTGCGGCAGCGGACAAAACATCGGAAAAAACATCGAAAAATAAAACCTCGTTCGTTTGCTGTTATGTAATGCTATGCTATGTAATGCTAATGCTATGTAATGCTAATGCTATGTAATGCGCATGCTAAAGAGCATGAGGAACTCATCATAGTGAGGAGGACCTCTTATAATACAGTCGGACGATTCGAGAACTGTATGGGAGAATGGAATCTCTCTCAGACGAAAAGAGAAGGTGGCACGTGCTTTCCTACAATGCCACCCTACGGGATCAGAGTTAGCTTATTTGCGGTACCACCCAAACCCCAGACCGGGGGATTCTCTTCATCCTAGTTGTCTATGGGGCAGACAGGCAGCGGAGTTCCAACCCCGCTGGCCTGCAGGTCTCAGAATACCAGCGAAACATCAGATTCGAGGGAACAACCTCGCCGCACTCAGTTGAAATAAAAGGTGGAAGACCGCGGCGTTATGGGTGTGTGGAGCACGGATGCATCCGTCGGAACTGCCCGCATCGTACTCCAGCCGCCCCTGGACAAGCCCCCCAGGAAAAGTCACACCGACTGTGGTAAACTCCAGGAAAACGCCGACTGTGGTAAACGCGGATAATGCAATACCGTCCGCGGCGGGAGCGAACATTTACTAGACGCAAGTTACTTCTAGCTGTGCTACTTTTCTGAGAATGCAGTAGCCTCTCTCCCGCTTGCATTCCGATTGCAAGATGACATCTGAAACATTGGACCGTGTATAGTGGTGCGCTTTCTGGGCAAGGGTGTCAGTGTGGTGGACACCGGAGCAGCTGTTTCCTTGATCAGCGACACTATCCACGATTGCTGCCGGGAGCGGAACATCTCGGTACGGACGACCCGACCCATGACTCTCCTATGGCTCGGCGCTGGTGCGGTTGTACCTGTCACTGGCGCGGTACGCCTTACCTTCACCATCGATGAATATCGTGTCGGACAACACTTTGTTTACCTTCCTGGACTGGCAGGAGCAATGATCTTGGGACGTGATTTAATTATCCGGATGGGACTTGTCCTGGGCTTACGTCGCGAAGGCTATCCAGCATGCATGCAGCAGTACCTTCCGCCCATTGCTGGAGTGGACAACCCCTGGTAGAGATCGACGCCGGACTGGTGAGGGTACCCAAGACATCAGCCCAAGGCGAAACCGGGAACTGACTGGCAACAGCGATGCACTTTACTACCCGCGCACTCTTTCTCCGTTACGGTATAATTTCGCTCTAGCGACATCAGCGTGAGGCTTGCAAATGTCACGGGCCGAAGTTTGCCTTCGTGCTGTTATAACAAAGCCGCGCCCAATCAATAATCGCTCGCATTTGTCTGCTCTACAAATGGGCGATTAAGACTTCAGTCAGGGCATCCCCTTGTGCTTCCACCCATGGACCAGCGCGCACCTTTCCGCAATAACCATATTAATGGCTGCATCACGTGGCGGTACGAATTGCCTATAAAATCGAATCATACCAAAGAAGCTCTGCAAGCTCTTCACGTCCTACGGACGGTATAGCCTTTAGCTCGTCCAGGTTCGGCCTGACCGTGCCGGATTCCACCGTAAACTCGAGCATGTCGATGCGGTTAGTCGACAACTGCCTCTTTCGAGGAATGACTGTCAGCTCAGCAGAGTGCATGCGTCCCAACACCACTTTCATTCGACGGGTAGAAAGGTATCAAAGGTGTTCCTGGAATGAACGTGAAAAAAATACTGTCATCCATATAAGCTATGATGAAGTTGCACTTCACATCGCCGAGCACCTTGTCCATAATTTGCTGACAACTAGCCGGGGAACTGGACAGCCGGAGAGGGGAAGCCGGATGAACCAAAACCGTCTCCTATGACAGGTAAAGCCCGTCTTCTCGACATCATCAGGTGTTATCAGCATCTGGAGGATTCCTTGACTGTAGTCCAATATTGTGAACACACGGGTTGATCCCAACGTTTATACGATCGAGTCACAGAGGGAAGTGGATAGGAATCTCACCGTTACCTTGTTCAGACGGCAGTAGTGTGCACATAGCCTTGCTGCGCCGTCCTTCTTGGGAGCGAGTACCACCGTCTACTACACGGGTACCACGGTACAGGGCTGCGCGAGGGTCTCGCAGCACCAGTCTCGATCATTCAGCGCAGCATCGAGCAACTGGAGGTTGCTGATGCTAAGCGGCTGCGGGTTCCATCTCAAAGGCCTTGCGTAACTGGTTCCCATAGTGTTCCAAGACATCGGTCAAACCTGGCTTCCGAGACATCCGGGAAAATGGTAGCAGTTCTTGTTCCAGAAGTTCTCGTTGTTCCGAGGTACATGGAAGTCGTCGCAGGTCATCGCAGATTCTCGTCCAAGACAGACCACAGGTGTTTGGTACTCTGTTCCGTGATGCTCTCCAAGGGGCAGTGATGTTCCCGCATCGCGAAGTGCTCCAGCGGCTTGCTGCTTCATCGCTGTTGCCAGTCGGTTCCCGGTTTCGGCTAGCTATCATGTTCGCGCCCGGTTGGCTAGCTACCATGTTCGCACTGAATAAGTTCGACATGTATCTGGATGGTGCGAAATTTGCAACCCAGACTGACCATCCGCAGTCGCCTGGCTGATCAGACTGAAAAATCCCGCCGGAAGACATTGGACGTTGGAGTACGCCACGACGTAACGGTACGACTTCTCGATCGAATACCGGAGGGAAGCCGCAAATGAGGTGGCAGGTGCGCTGTCTGGAGCACCTCTGCCCCTGAAGGACGTCGTTACCACGAAGGAGCTCGTAGACATAGAACTGCACCATGCGTCCAGCGGACATTTATCAGCTGTCCCAGGATGGTCTCCTGTTGAAGTACACCCCCGAGGCGGACTACGAGGTCGGACGTCGGACACTTTCGGGAAAGTAGTATCACGAAAGCTCGGATATTTCGATGACTGCGTTAGCAGGCCACAGGAGCGGCAGCGACACTAATTCTAACTTATGTCGTATCGCGACGTGCTCAGCCATGAGACAGGATGTTTTGCGCAAAAGCACGGCATCGTATTTTCTTGGATGTATAGCGAACATGCATTCCTTTTTGTTTTGTTCGTGACGGTCAACTGATGATATCCTATTACGTCCGGAACGAAGACCTATTGTTTCGCATTCGCATATATGTGTGTACCGCCTACTGAGGTAGGTAGGATAATTATTGACCTGAGGAATAATATGGACTTATGTGGTTGTGAAATAGACGTTGTGTTTGGGCTCGTTGTGGCTACAAAAAATGTGTGTGTGTGTGTGTGTGTGTGCGCGTGCGCTTTTGTGAAGCTGGGACTGCACTTGACAAGTAAGTGCTTTGTGTTTGACTTTTCGTGTGACACGAATGATACATTTATGTACTACTGCGTGAAATAGTGGTCTAAAAAATAATTGTTATCACGTTTGTTATAATCTGTTGGGTTGAACGAGCCTTTGATATGCCTTCCTGAAGCGGTGTGCTTTGTTCTTATCGTGCGGTTCAAGCCTTTAGCTTCAATTCTATCAGTAGAAGTGTATAGGAATGTTTTTTTTTTCTTCGTTAGTATGTGTCTGCCACGCTCGTAGCGGTGTTCAAGCTTAGTTTTCTTCGCGCAAATTCACATTTATCGTATTATCTGTCCGAGCAGAAGTGCCTTTCCCTCCTCACTTAAGGGATCGGATTTGTGTACCCTCGTTCTGTGCTTTCTTTACGCAGGGATAACGCCACTGTGCATGTAGCATTATGCAAGACTTATCTGATAGCAGAAATGGGTGTCTGTCTCAGTTTATTAGCGTGTGCCTCGTTCTTTTTTTCAGTTACAGCTATGCGAGCAAAAGTGCGTGTAGTTTTTCACTGCTCGTTTCTTCCTTCTCTCTCCTTTTACGCAGAAGAAAGCCCCTTGGTAAAGCTGAATAGTGTTCTATCAGTGGGTTTGTTTGTTAGATCTTGTTGGGTGCTCGATATGTTCATCGAGTAAGCAGTGCTGAATTTTGCAGTTATGGGTATATGACCAGAAATGCTGATATCTGAGCACGGAGTAGAAATTCCTATATTTCTCTGCTCCCTAAGAAAATTTGTGCGTCGTTTTCCAAGCAGGAAATAGCAAACCGCGTGTAGTTTACGCAAAATTGAAAAATGAACTTGTGTATGCTCTATGATTTTCTGTCGCAGGCTTAGGCCTTTTCCCCGATCAGCAGTGTTTCGTATGCGATGTCGCATGTCTGGACTTGTTCAGCACTGTGTTTCTTGCTGCAATTTTTACCCTTCGCTAATACCTTGTTGTTGTCGTCTTGTGATAGCCGTTCAGCTTCGTAGCGATGTGCGGGAACGCTGCGATTATTCCTGAGCGCTCCGTCTTAAGCCTTTTCGCCGTCGTATGTTGTATACACTGTCGTATGTGTGGAATTGCTTAGTAGTGCCTTGTAATTTTCACCCGTAAAAATTCAGCGTATATCGTATTATGCTGCCCGCGTAGAAGTGATTTTCCCTGTTCCATTTGTGTACCCGTGTTCTGTGCTTTCTTTACACAGAGGCAATGCATTTGTGTGTGCATCATGCAATAATTTTCTGAAAACAGAATTGGATGTGCATTCCACAGTTTATCAGCGTAAGGTCCGGTTTATGCAGCCAATGCTATTCGAGGAAAAGTGCACTGACTTTTACTACTTCCACTGCGTTTATACAGAAGCAAGCCGCTTGGTACAGCTCAATTCCGGAGAAGTGGGCTTGTTTGTTTGTTTGGTTTGTTTGTTATTTGATTGATGTTATTGCTTGTGTATTCGCTTTGCTCGATATGTTGATGAAGTAAGCTGTTTGCAGGTACGAGTATTTGAGCAGAAATGCTGGTATCCGAGCGCAGGGTGTAAATCCTATGAGGCATGCTACCCCTCAGTGTATATTAATTATCTTGGATGTGAGTCTGCTTTATTGCAAGACAGGACGCGGCATTTGAGCGGTTGATCTAGTAATCTAAGTAATACCGAAATTATAGTTTCCATAATGAGTAGAATTTTAAGGCTCTTAAAATTATACTTGAGAGTATAGTACAGGCTTTTTGTGATAGCTTTTGTAATAGTTTGTGATAGTTTTCCTTTTTGTGACAGGTTTTCTATATATGTTCCCGTAACGGCGTTCTGTCTAGTCGTCCGTCGTTCGCGAATGGATCTTTGCCCCCAGGCTTTCGCGCCGTTTTGCTCGCAGGTTTAGCCTCAGACAATGAGTATATTAGCATAGGAAAGGTTGAACACCGCGCATTACGTAAGCCTGGTGATGATGTCGAATGTTCCAGGGTCTCAATTATATTTTAAAGAGCAGTGGTAATTAAGGTTAAGCAGTGGTAATAGAATTTGACAGTACCAAGGACGTCTTCTGATAAGCCTTTGGGGCCGATCAGATGTTATGCATGGTGCTTTTTGAATTTTAAGGTAACAGTGAATATCATTAAGAGTAGGACAGAGAAAATAACCTTGCGATTCACTAAATAATAGGACGGTATTTCCTTTCCGCTGCATAGACAGGATGTGATGACGTCATGCAGTGGCTCTATGTTTCACGCGTCTGTAGCAATGCATTGACCGTTGCTGGAGAAAAAGTGCAGTATCAGAAAATGAGAGGATTTATGATGAGCACTATTTTTTTGAATAAGAGGAATGTATGTGTGTTTAGAAATAGTTTGATGCTGGACAGTGTGTTTTCCACTTTGTTCAAGTGTTTCTTTGCGCTTTTTCCCCTTTGTTGTCTGACAAACATGCGGTTTTTGCTGGCGTGACAGTGCTCGTTGAGCAATATCCTGACATGCCCAGACTTATTCTGTCTTATGATGCATGCTTTCCATCTACATGCTATTCTATTCTATTTTATTTTTTACAAGAAATATTCTTGTTGAAGCACTGTCTTGACGATGTCGGATAGTTCGTCCACGCCCTTGATCTAAACAGAAGTAGTGCTAGAACGATTGTCATTTTGTAATTCAATTAGTTCAGAGAGTAACCGCAAGGAGGACAGATGCGTGGCTTTATTCAGGAGGAACAAAGCGTCATTATTCAGTTTTCTGCCTGGCTCTTGGATGGGACGGAGATGTCTCACTGAGCTCATAGTATTTAGCCATTGATGGTGTTACCTGTTAGAATATTTTGTTCTTTCCTGTATTCGGGTAAGTCTTCTTTAGTAAGACCTCGGGATTGAAATGCTTAATTCCTACAATCACCTTTCATGCATGGTGCTTTTCTGCAATAGTTTTTCTGTTTCCTATGCAGTCATTACAGTAGAATAAAGAAAATAATCTTGGGATAGTAAATCAATAATTAACAGGTCCCCTGTCTAGAGCGTACGCGTCCTTGAACTATGCAGATGCATGCCTGGGTGATGACGTCACGCCGCGGCTTTACTGATCCCGGTGGACCTTGTCCACAGCAGTTGGGTTGGGCATTAGTGAAAAAAAAAAAACATGTAGCCCTGAGGCAATAGCATGACATCATGACCAATGAGCAAGGCCCGCAGAGGGCACAATGATTCACTCCTCTCTCTGCCACTAGCGAGTGTGGACGTGGCACACAGTAACTCTGTTCCTAGGAATTGTGTTGGCCGTTAGTGGAAAAGCGTAGCCTCGGTGGGATTCAGTTTGCCTCTGACAGGGTACGGATGTGCGGTTCGTCACTGGTGAATGATGTGCGCTTCCGTGGACGGATTTACGATTAGGAGTGGAGTTTGTGTTTTCCACTTTCCGTGCTTTCTCTCGTTTGTTGTCTAGCAGTCATGCAATTTTTCGTCAGGTGACAGTGCTCGCTGAGCAATATCGTGACACGTCCTGTTCTGTCTTATGATGTATGCTTTCTTTTTGTTGATGCTCTGTATATTTCTTTTTTGACAAGAAAGGTTCTTGTTGATCATTCTTGTCTTGACGATGACGGTAGTGCTGACACACCCTTGATCTGGACATGAGTAGCACTGGCATGATTCTTAATTTTGCGATTAAATTAGTTCAGAAAGTAACCGCAATGGGGATAGATGTGTGACTTTATTCAGGAGGAAGGAAGCATCATTATTCAGTTGTGTGCCTGACTCTCGGATGGAACGGTTCTGCGCTCCCTGTGACTGCTGTTGTGGTGGACAGGGGGGGTCCCCGAAATCCACCATGAAGACTAAACGTTTAAGAATAAAACATTCAAGAATAATCCGCTTAAAAAATACACGGTTAAAAGTATATCTCCTAAAATAATCCGCTTATTATCCCCGCTTAGAGATCACGGTTTAATAATCCACCATTAAAAATAAACTCTTTCAAAGTCCCCTCACCATCTAGCACGGAGGCGGACCGATTGCAATTTACGCCGGGTTCTATCATGTTATGTTAGGTTAGTTTAGTTTGGTTTCGGTTAGTTTGGGATAGTTTAGGCTAGTTTGGTCCTTTGAGGTTAGGTTAAGCCCCTTGCTTGCAGTTCACCTTGATTTGGGCCATACCACATGACTCTAGCAACTGTAGGGTGGATTTGGGGGAATCTGAAACAATTGATTTTTAACGATATATTCTTAACCGTGGATTCCTTAGCGTTTATATTTAAACGGGGATATTTCGGCGATTAATTTTGTGCGTTTATTTTTAAGCGTATATTCTGGGAGATATATTTTTAACAGTGGGTACTTACGCGTGTATTTTTGAATAATTATTTTTAATGGTTTCAAACGGGATACACCCGTCGACAGTGGGTTGATTTGTTGTGAACCTAGTCCTTGTTATCAGTTATTGATGGTGTTCGTGTTAGGATATTTTGTTCTTTCTTGGTTTTGGCAAGTCACATTGGGCTTAATTGCTGTGATCTGATTTAAGATGTTTTGTGCTTTTCTGCAATAGTTTTTCTGTTTTTATGCAATCATAGTGGGATAAAGAGAAAAATCATGGGATAGTGATTCAATAAATAATAGGTCTCCTGTGTAGAGCGCAGCTGTACGCATTCTTGAACCATGCAGCTGCATGTCTAGGACAGGAAGTAATGTCACGTTGTGGCCCCATTGCAGATGGACCTTGTCCTTAGGAGTTGCGTCCACCGTGTGAAAATAAGTGCTGTAGCCTTGGGACTTTGGGATGACATCACGACCAATGAGCAAGGCAAGCAGAGGGAGCAGGAATTAATTTCTCTCTTAGGCTCTCGCAGGTACGGTCATCTTACTTCTCACTCGTGGTCGCCGCAAGTGGCGCTAGGAGCGCGCGTCTGCGCAGAGGAAGCTAGGAGAGCGCGCGCGCTACCCCGTACCCGCCACCCGTAGAACAGCGAACAGCCCTTGCGTCAGTCGTGCGCTGGCTCTCGTGGAGAGAAGACGTGCGGTCGGTCGCTCCGCCACGTTAGTTGAGCCTTGGCTGTCGATGAGAGCGGACGCACTCCGCGCTCGCCGCGGGGGAAAGGTGAGTGATTTGCCGTAGCCCTTAGGCCTTCTCCCGATTTGTCTGGTCTTGACGCACTTCTACCTAGCTCTTCGCTCGTCTGAAGCCTTTTCCCCACATTACCAGTGTATGCACTGCCCCGTGTTTAGATTTGATTAGCAGTGTTGTATTGCATTTTTACCCGCAGCTAATACTTTTTCTGTGTTCCACGTAAACCAACATGAGGCCAAGCACTGCGGTTAGGCCTAAGCACCCCGATTCCTAGCTCAGCGCTCATCTTAAGCCTCTTCCCTCCAGATGAGCAGTGTTTTGTATGTGATCTCACATGTTTAGACTTGTTGTAGTGTTGCTATTTTTGCCCGGCGCTAGTATTTTGTTGTTCTCTCTCTCTTTCGCACGTATCGACATGACGGTGGGGCCATCTGGTGTGATGCCTGGAAACTTGCTTGCCACCTGTCTCTGCAACTGTCGTGCCCAACGATGTCGAGCCGCAAGCACCGGAGTGATTCTTTCAAGATGGTTTTCATTGATATTAAAATAAATTGTTTCTCTCTGTCTGCTCCCTTTCTATTTAGTTATTTTTCAACCACCCGAGTTTGGCATAGAAAATCCACGACAAGTATTGCAGTGAGTTAGATTTTGCACTATTTTAAATTTTTAAAAATTTCAAATAATTTTAAAGTAAAAAGTGCAATACTTGCCGTACATTTTCTGCATAAAAGTTGGGTTGCATATTGACTACTTACAGTATGTTTAGAATAGGCCTACATTCGTTTTGTATGTGGCTGTGGCCGCACAGATAACGTGACATTGGAAAATTTGGTTTGGTTTAGTAGATGTGGTTTGTATATTGTGCACATTCTTCTCAGCCGTTCGGGGCAACCCTTTGTGGTAGATGGGCGAACTGAGGTAAAGGTGGTACATAGCATGGGAGAGGCTGTGTAGGAGCGCGATGGAAAATACAATCCAAAGGGGAGCGCCGAGGATGCGGTTCAAAGCCGCATAGAAATCCTCTAATTCAGCATTTTTGCAATCTTGTCACTCCTAAATAAACGGTAGCCAAGTGGCGTGAGATGTGTGTAACAGGATTTTACAAGCTGTCTCTAACAAGCTGTTTTATCCAACACTCATCAATCGCTTGGTGAGTGACGTTGATATCGTGGCTATTGAGGGCGCTTCTTATTTTACTCGGAGCGCACAGCAAAGGGTGTACTGTATTTACAATACGCACAGTTTGACATGAGCCTGTTGTTGTGTAGGTCCCCCGCTCCCATCGTGTGTCTGTATCCACAGAATGAGAGCAGACACTTACAAAAGACGGTGAGGCGCCATGCAACGGTGAGGGTGCTCTAACTTGACAGCCTTTATCAGAAACGAGGATAGAACTACGGAAGACCACATACGTAGGATTTACCGCTCTGAAAATGCAAAGGTCAGAGAACAAAATCAGTGACATGTACGACAGGGCATACGGTGTAGATGGGTAGAAATCCAGCGAACCGGTAGAGATGTAGGAAGGGAGTTGCCTCAGGACAGAAGCCGCCGATATTTCGAACAGTCTCTGTTCGAAATATCGGCGGCTTCTGTCCTGAGGCAACTCCCTTCCTAGGGCATACGGTGGTTATTCGATGTATGCTGGTCATTATTGCTGACCACTATGATACGAGCGTGAATCATTGCTATTCGCTTTTTCAGTGCTGACAGCAGCATTTGCACACGGAGCATACAGGGAGTCAACAACAGGAACCTGTCTGTGAGATTAGGGCCCGCTTTTGGCGAGATCCATTGACGGACGCTCGCTGTGCACGGACGCTTCGAACAGTATTCTGCGGCACCATCTGTGACCGTGTAGTCCTACCTACACTGCCGCGCCGAAAAATCGTGGCGCAAGGATTTCCACAAAGAGATTATGTTCCTCCTTCTGCTTTAAGGAAGGGAACATGCCAGACACGACCGTCCAGTAAAGGTGTTCAACACTATAGGAGAGAAGTTGGTGCAGCAGTCACCGGGCGAAACTTTGGAACACACCCATTGAGACTTTCGTTCTTGGAGCTGGGGTAAGTTAGGCATGCAGTATCACTACCAGACACCATACGATTCCAACGTTTTTCCTCTGGAACAACCTCGTTTGTCTAACAGTGCAACTTTGCTCACTTCAAAAGACGTGAAAGGACTCCAAGGACATCTTTCCTTTTGCCGGACGCGCCTTCCGCAGTCACTCCGATGGCTGGCCCGTCCGTGCTCTTTAGTTTGCTGTGCAGCACCTGAAAGGGAGACCTACCATTAGTAGTGTACGCCATCCTTCGTTACCATGGCTCAGCGACTGAGACGCAGTGCACGCTTTTCGTCACATGGCGACAAATGCACAGGGTCAGGCTTGGTCACCCCATCACCTGTGGGAAGCTATCCCAGCTAAAGGTAAGAAAGACAGGTCCGACCCGCAAGCCCAATAACGAAGGAATGATTTATTCTGCACGGTCTCGCACTCAGGCGCGCTGCGTGGGCGGCGCCAGCTGACCGGCTTCGTCGTCGGCAATCACCACAGCTACCCCCCGCTCAGAGCATCGACGGTACAGGAAGGTTAGCATCGCGGTTAGCATGGGGTACGGAATCTGTCCAGGCGACGTGCTTCACCGGCACGGACGTAGGAGATGCTGGAAAGCTGGGTCCGGAGAGGGTACAAACGCGAGGAGCGTTGTTGATGAAGGCAGGCTTCAGCCTGTCGATGGAGACAGATTCAGGCCGGCCGTAGTCGTCGATCGCAAACGATTTGCGTGAACGGCGGATAACCTTGTAAGCTCAAGCGCGCGACGAAGGCGGTCCGTCCGAAGGAAGACGTGGGGCGTCGACGGCAATTCAGAGGGCACGAAGGGAGGTGGTGATGCTACTGCTCGGGTCGGAGTGAACTGAAGCGTTGCGAAAGCTTGTCTGAGGCGGGCGAGGAAAGCAGACCGTCCGGCGGTCCGTGCAGGGAACGGATGAAGATGCAACGACGTCAGCGGGCAGGCGAAGAGGGGTTCCATATACCAGCTTCGTCGACGAACAGCAAAGATCGACTTTAGCTGTCGCACGGATGCCCAAGAGGATGGACGGCAGGCTATCCGTCCAGCTCACACGGTCACCGTGGGCCATCACGGCTTGCTTGGAGGTAACGGTGGAAACGCTCCACCAGGCCGTTGCATGCCGGACGGTACGCGGAAGTGCGTATACGCTCGGTCTCGATGAGGCGCAGGAAAGCTGCGAAGAGGTGGCTCTCAAGCTGTGGTCCCCTATCTGTGATGACATCCTCTGGGACGCCAAAGCACAAAATCCAGGTGGACAGGAACGTGTACGCAACGGCCTCGGCAGTCGAGTCTTTCATGAGAGAGGCTTCAGGCCAGCGGGTGAACCTGTCGACACAGGTCAACAGATAACGGTGGCCCTGCGGTGAGGGTAGAGGCCCGACAATGTCAAGGTGGACCTTGCTGAACATGGAGCTGGGAGGCAAAAAGGTGGCAAGAAGAGAGACGGTGTGCCTGTGGCATTTGCTCAGCTGGCAAGGACTGCAAGTGCGGACCCAACGACGGATGTCCTGTCGTGCTCCGGGCCAAACAAACCATTGAAGAACCAACGCCGTAGAGGCGCGGACTCCAAGGTGTGCGAGGCCATGGAAGGAGTCGAAACCAGTCTTCCGCAAGGCAGCGAGAATTACTGGACGAGGCGCGGCATTGGTCGTGTCGCACAGGACGGGCCGCGGGCAGCCAGGCACGGGCAAGTTTGAGGCTTGTTGAATGACCGCTACGAAGGTGGGCGATCTCAGAGTCTTCAGATTGTGCATGGGCGATGGCGTCGGCGCTGAGGACTGTCGCTCTGGTCACAGCGTGAACACGACTCAAGGCGTCCTCTACAGCATTACTGGGCCCTTTGATATGGCGGATGTCAGTGGTGAATTCAGATATATAAGCGAGGTGCTTAATCTCGCGAGGGCTGTACTTTGTGCTGGCGGATGAGAAAGCGTCGACAAGTGGCTTATGGTCGGTTGAAACGGTAAAACTTCTGCCCTCCAAGGAATGACGAAAATGGCGCACCGCAGAGTACGTCGCGACGGAGGCAATATACTTCCCGAAGGCACTATACTTTGACTCCGTGGGGCTGAGCTTGCGTGAGAGGAACACGAGCGGCACGTGGACGCCGTTGACCTCTTGCTGCTGAGCCGCGCCAATAACGTTATCCGAGTCGTTAGCAGCGAGGGACGTGGGAGCGTCGTGCCGGGGATGGCTGAGCATTGTAGCGGAAGCCAAGGCATCCTTGACGGAGTCGAAGGCGGCTCACAGGTCTTCGTTCCAGGGTAAGGGTGCCGCGGGTGAGGAAGCTGGTTTGGTTTTCAGCAATTCTTCGAGGGGTCGAAGAAGTACCGCGGCGGACGGAACGAAACGTCTATAAAAATTGACGAGCCCAAGCAAACGGCGTAGCTGGCGGACAGAGGTTGGCAGAGGAAACTTTTTGATTGCCCGCACTTTTTGTGGAACGGGGAAGATTCCGTCGGCGGAGAACTCCACCTCAGGCGCGCTGCGTGGGCAGCGCCAGTTGACCGGCTTCGTCGTCGGCAGTCACCACGCACCCATCTGCTTGCAGACTACGTTTAGTGGACACGGAAGACGTACGGTCTCGCCGATTCTAGCAGAGGGCGCGTGCTTTTTATTCAGCTCCATATTCTGCGAATCCTCGGTGGTCGAAATATTGAGGATAGCATAAATTTCGCAGTCACAACCGCCGCACCCGACGATTGCGAGCGTACCTATACTTCCGACTACTGAATATTGTTCAGAGGCCGGGAATTGTCATCTTTAATAATTCAAACGTATCGGCTAATATATGCGGGTCTACGTGGGCCCCATCCTCAGAATGAGGCAACCTGGTAGGCACGAACCTATTTGACCAATTTATCAATTTTTAACCCTATTTAAATCTGTTAGTGCAGACCAAGTTGGCTCATTCTGATGATGGGGCCTTCATTTGACCCGAAACGTAAAGTTTTATTGTTCCTCTATATGTTAGCCGTTGCGGTAGATCCGATGTGAAGATCCAGACTTACTCAGCTCGGCAGGTGGGCTAGCGAGAGTTCTGTGCACGAATTTCAGCGAGCAGACAAGTCGAGTGTTGTTACGATATTTCACTTGGCAACTCTATCCTAGCAGGTCAGGCCCTCGATCTTGGCCCAGACTTTCACATAGCAAGCGTTTTCTGTTTCCATGACGTAATCAACCCGTAAACGAACTTACTCGTAAATAACGCGTATGATGGTTTGATGTGTACTTTGTTGGTGCAGTACTCTCAAGTTTCTGCTTCTAGACGAAATAGTCACACAAAAAGTATACCGCGCACGTTAAATATGGGGTGCCGTGTGATGAGCTTTATGGCACGTTAAAGAACCCTCAGGTGGGCAAAAGCAATCCACAGACCGACCGCTGTGGCGTCGCTCATGATCTCAGTTGTCTCGCGACTTAAAAACCGAATTTATTAGTATACCACGCACATGCAGCGCAGGAGCTTATTTGACAATTTCATTGCTTACTTTTGATCTTGATTCCGGTATTACGCGACGCTGTGCGACCGTGTCAATCCTCGGTTACCCTACCCAGGGCTATACTATACCCTTTACTTTTAGATGTAAAAATACGGCGGGATAGCGCGTCTTTTGCGCAAATGACGAGGCAACGATAAGGGTACAATATGGTGGCCCGTAATATATTACGAAAATATCCCTCTGAAAGATCCGTGTGTGTTTCTCACCTACACTCTCAGAGCAGAACTTCACTGCATATTACGTCGTACGCAAACCGCACTGCTCGTATTGTTACCGTTTCCGATTCGAAGAGCGACAGGTGCGTAGGCCTTTTTGTAGCAATTTGGATATATGATAATTGCTACAAAAAGGCGTACGTCTTTCTCAAAATCATTTCTGTCAGTGGTTGGCGCACAACGTGCTATGCGTGCAATTCGGTGCGGTGTGGTGCGCCGGTGCTGACAATGTATACTGTTTATAATCCCATATATGTATACTAATGTATATCGCTTGTGATGTACAAGGTGATAAAAAATTTCACTTGCGTTCACTTTCTCATTGTCCTTATGCTAATAGGGTAATCGCCGGAGCATTGTGGATATTTGGCAATTACATCCTGGAAACTTGCCACCACTTGGGAAGGCTTCGGACAATTTTTAATGGAGGGAATCGAACAACCAACCTCATTTTGCTACAGAAATTTCAAGTCCTCCACGGAAAGCCGTAGCCAAGTACGCATAGTATAGCAACGGAAATAGTCGAAAAAAATAGTGCTTTATGCCTGCTTTAGCCCCGTCTGCTTTGTAATAGGGTAGAGTGTTGGGCTTGTTGGTATTTCATTGTAGTTTCAAAAGCGCAACTACACACGAACACAGACAGAAAGACACACGAGCGAGTGTCTTTCTCCCTGTGTCCCTGCGTGGTTTTGAATCTACAATCCAATGTCGCAAAAAAGCGCGCATGACAACAGGTTCGGTAACAGGAGGAAGTGCTCGTGCCTTCATTTGTTTTGCTTTGTTGTGATGAGGCGGTCTTTTGTTTTCTTTGTGATAAGACGGTCGTCACCAGCATCAATGTCAACAAGAGCCGGATCACTCTCGTTGCACCATCCGCGCGCGCTTTTATGCGACAATCAAACAGGTTAAATTAAATGCTTTGCGTATTGATTTGGGTTGTGATCAAGTACAAAACCGTCAGGCCAGGGCGTGATTTTTTTCGACTATTTTTGTTCCTATCTTCATTTTTGTTAAGTCTGCAGTTATCCATGGTCTTCAGTTTTCAGAGTTGAAACCCTCCAACTGAAAGCTCCTCTGGTGACGTGAAACACCCGGTGCAGTTGCATAGGCATTGTTTCTTTCGGCGAAATCGATTATTCGCTTCCTTTTCTAGCTGCATCGTCGTAACTCCCGAAAGATGGCAGCTCGGGAAAATCTTGAAAAATGACCGTATGGACGCGCCCCCTGCCGTTATTTGCCGGCAAGACAATGCCCTCCGATAAGCCCGTCTGTACCAAAATTTAGGAAGAACCATTGGTGGATCCTTCAGAAATGCCCTCTCGTTCCTCTTTGTGCTTCCTTTATATTCATTGATTGGTTTGATTACTGAACAAAGGGCGTATACGCCACAGGGTCCGAAAATTGTGGTAAATGATTCAGAAGCAGCTGCACTGCAGCAAACACGCGCGGCACGTTGTGCATCCTAATTAGTTTCACCATTAAAGCCCCGCATAATTGGTTCCGTCGTCATATCCACCTCGAAGAATGGAAACTTTATGATTTTGCTATGACGGGGAACAGAGGATGTTTAAGCCACAGGTTCGAAATGTGTGGTAAAAGATTGACGTTGATCTACGCCACGCACTTTCTGGAAGTGCTATGTCAATTTCAACCATCCCCTTCTTGCCTTTAGTTACATTAGACGCCATTTCTGCAACAGAGGCGGCCTTTGCAAAGTGCACGGAATCCATGATCCATGTATCTTATACATAGAGTTCATCGTTTTCGGAATAAACCTGATTTTTCACGATAGTTCAAGAATTCGGTCCAACAACTTGTCGTTCTCGGTAAACCGGAAAAGTCAGCGAAGAGAGCTACTTTTGACAACCTATTTGTCCGCCTTTTAGGGTTCCCTCCTGCAGGAGTCAAAAACGAGCTTTTGTTGAGACTTTTACGTCGGTCTGGCGGTGAGGAGACCATAGCCTCTATTTATAGGTGATCTGTGTAACGTTTATAGAGGGTATTGCCCATAGGTAACAGGGTAACTTCTGAAATAGAGGGTAAAAATTTTGAAATTTTTACCCTTTACTAGAAGGTACCAGATTTAGAGTGTATAGTCCAATTTCCCATTTGCGCAAAAGGTACAATGAACTGAAAGGTATGGAATATATAGAATTTAGTGACAAAAGCTGCATGACGACGCTTTAAAGGGACAGTCTGGACCCCAGATGTGAAGTAAGTCGGCCTCATCAGATGATTCCTTATTCTTTCCGAGCCACCATGCCAAATATTTCGTTTATGATTCGGCTCCTAGAATTTGTAATGCAATTTTCAACTTACAAATTTTGCCCCCGACTGAAAGCCGCACTTGGACAGTCGTCACGCTAGGAGCGTTCTCTTCCGGCCTTTGCGGCGTCTGCTCGGCTCCTCTCGGCGGGCTGTGTGTTCTTTGTGCGTCGCCGTTCTCAGTTTCCGTACATTCAACTTTCAATACGCATAGCATTCCTACTTTTTATTGACAGTGACTGGTTACCGCATACGTGGCGGTGTATGTTGAGCGATGAAGCATATGTGTTCCTTAGTGCTTCGTGAGAACAAGAATGAAAACACAACGTCCGTGTCATTTTTCGGGTTTGCGGAGATCGAACCCCTATAACAGTTGGGACAGCTATGCAGTATTCACCACCCTGGATAAAAGCTCGGTGCAGTACCTCGTTCTCGTCACAGCTTTGGCCTACACATCACAAACATTTGTCAGGCGCGTCTCTCTGAGTTACGGCAGACCCGCATAGAAAATGTTAGAAGCTACATAGTTAGGAATAACGTAAGTTAGTAAACAAATCGCCAATCCCAACTGGGTCAAGTCTCACCTGAAAATCTCACTTTGCACCTCAAACAACGCCGGGTGTTGTTGTGTCGTCTTATACAATTGTGACGTCGCGAACAACAGCGACGTGACGTTACCGAGAAACCGAATATGGGTTAACCATGGGATTTAATTCGTTCTCTAAAACGGGGAAGCTTTCACCCTTTCTATTTTACGTGGATGATATACGTGTGGAGCACAATCGAATGGAGTCGCAATCGAATACCCTCCGGAGGTCCGGAGTGTCGCTTTAAAGGTCAGCTACGCCGATTTCCCCATGTGTTAAAGGTACTGTAAAGCAGCACCGATCAAATATCATTTAGTGTGGCCATTCGATAGTCCAAGCCACCAGGACAAAAACTGTGCAAGTTTCATTCCAATCGACTGTGCAGTTAATTACAAAATTACAATTAAAGATTACGGGCAACACTGTACTAGGTATTCGAAATGAATCCGTACTCCTGACACATACGGCGGCAACCACATTGCATGCGTATAACACTGGGCCCGACATAACAATCCACCACAATTCACCATAAAATCCGCCCCTGCAATCCACACAACTATCCACATCTGAGGATAAACGGATAAGCGAACTGAAATGAAATGCTGAGCCGTTGAAAAAAATGTGTCAGACGTTCAAGAAGCCAGACAGCGTCGGGACTTGTTTGTTCACAGAGGTTCACAGAGAGAGTTGTTCGTTCGAAAGAGGCCGCGAACAAAAGGAGCGCGCAGGCGCAGCAGAGAAGGGAGAGCCCCCATCGAACAGCGGCCAGCATACTGGGTTACTTCGCAAAAACAAGGGTTAACAGGTTAAACTGTTAACAGGGGTTTCAGAATGCATAGGTAAGCAGGAAAACTAATAATATGGTTACTAAAATAACGAAGTTCCGACGTCATAGTGTGTAATACCAATTTTCAGTGTTTCCCGCTGTACAGGGGGTTGTTTGACATCAGGCGTCGCACCGCTCCACTACGCCGCATCTTTCATGGCAAATTAAAAATATTTATAGCGCGTTGTCGGTCGTATGGTTCCGTGTATGGTATTTAGAAGCAACAAAGTCTCTAGTCACATCACCGGCATATCATGCTTGTCTACTGCTTTGCAGTACCTTTAAAACGGTTGTGATATTCAGAGCGAGCACATCCAACTGCCCTCGAAACGCACCTTCGTTTCTCAATTTTGTCTTCCTATTACGAAAATTAATGAATCAAAGAAACCAAAACAAGCCATGGGCGTAGCCATTTTTGTGACGTAGATGGGAAAAACCTGCTCCATCTACGTAAATAGAGAATCGTGCTTCTGATTGGATGAAAGCTGAGGCTTTCTCTGACTTCCCTGGAGTCTTCTCCCTTTTGCGAGGAAATCCAGTTATGGCTGCCGGCTACGATGAGCGTTTCGTCCGAGGTAATCCCGAGAGCTATTGAACGATGGAAACAACAACTGCGAACTCAACATTTTCGGCATGAAATTGTGATTATGTGTTCTGAGAGCTTCGCAGTTCAACCGTTCAGCTGCCATTCACGTCGTCCTGTTTGCTGCTTTTACTACAAGTGCAGGAATGGGAGCGGTTGAGCAAAAACGTGAGACTTGGTGGTCGTTTGAGCATATATCTGCAGAGGACTGGTCTTCAAAGAAAGAAGACCGTATATCTGCCCATGCACATCGTGCGATTGCCAGGCTTGTTACACGAGATACATACATATATTGTGCAGCATCATAGCGTGACCGCAATGAACGACGTAGGAATTATCGTGACCATTCGAACTGCATTCATTCAACCATCCGTCGGTTATATGAAAGTGGTCATTCGAGTTGCCCGGGACAAAAAGTGTTGGATGTAGTTTTGTAGTGTGTTGTTTATCTCGTAGAGCGCATCGCGGCATGTAGATCGAGAGCCCTTATACGTATTTTTTGCATGTTCACTTGAGTTGCATGTTCACTATACCACAGGCCATATTTCATAATAGTTTCGCAAATAAACACGTACGGGTCGATCTCATACTGTTTTTGAGTTAGGCATAGTGTCTTCAGATCAGGATATATGTATCCTGTTTGCTGGTCCCAACAGATGTTATTAAGGGTAATGCAACATTTCCCACCTCTTGGACCATGCTAACATTGCCAGAATAAGGAACATTACACTGTGCTGTGTATTCCACACTCAGTTGTCTCGCGAGGTAAACACCCAATTATTACATTGTGTGCTCCACATGTTCAACCAGGCAGCACTTCCCATACCCTAATTTTTTTAAACATGTGCTTAAAATTGCAGAAGTGCCACTCAAGTAACTTTGCCACCAAAGTAGTCAGTGACAAAAGGCATATGTACATATGACAAAAGGTATATGGTTGATGCTGTCCTCTGCCTTGTACGGAGCACTTAGTAGCAAAATACACAGAGTCACAATGTTCTCCTTGTCCACAAATGCGGTGTCAAGACTGAAAGACCCTTATCAAAATGGGGAAGCCCGGGCTTGCTTGTCCAGAGAAACAAATATGAGACTGCAGCACTCAACGTAAATAACTGCACGCTCAGCAACTAAAGCTGGCGATGCCGAAGACCTAATATTTCTAGGTTAAAAGGAACAAAGGAGAAAAGACCACTGCAACGTATTAAATGTTGCTTCAAAAGTATAACACCACAAAATTTGTGAGAGTCAGTGTATTTAGTTATGTTGGTCACCTCCTGCACCAAGGTTCAATTGCGTTGCTACCAACCAGGACCTAAGCCTGACCTATGATCTAATAATAATAATAATAGTATCTATCTATGACCTATATGGACCTTCAACACTAGTTTGGTTTAGGTTTCACACGTGGCTTCTAGTGAAATTCGAAGCTGCTCTGTAGAGCTGACAGGAGACTTGCAGAGTAGAGAATTTTTTTATTTATATTTTCCAAAGAACATGCCAAAAACAATGTGCTGTACCAACTGTATTCAAAGAAATACAAATATGGTTTGTTTTAGCTATGTGCATGTTAGCAGATTACAGGTGACTGATGGCACACAATGGGCGTCAAGGGTCAGAACACAATACTACCACCACTGCAGGCACTGTCCTGAAATTCTAAGTCACCATTTGTCAGAAAGCAATGACCATGCACAGCCTAAGGATCATATTGAGCTCCTTCCATTATTCGTTTTATTGACAGCACGTTGGCTGCCATCTAGTTCATGAAAGTGACTTTTATCGTTTAAAGAACGGTTCAACAGTAAGCGAGCTGGTGATAGTGTCCATGATGGCGAGACCTGAAGAGGAGATACAAGAAGGGGCATAAACACACAATGTTGAGAGATTGTGTATGTCCCTTCCTATCCCTCGTCTCAGGGTTTTTCGCTATGGACCTTCATGATGTTTCCTTCCGGAAACCTTACATATTTTTATGTAGAATTGTGAAGGTACAGCCAGGCGCTGTTAGCAAATCACACAGTACTTTTCTTGAAACAAGAACCCATAGAAGGCACACAGTCATCTTCAGCATTGCACACATCTATGGGACATGTTAATCACTTTGGAATGTCACAGACATGTCATGGAGGCCAGCACATGATTAGTGGTGTTGTACAGACAACTATTTGTCATATTTTAGGCACAAGAAGCAGTTTTGGCACCTGTATGTTGAGACAGATGTATCTCTACATACTTTGCCTTGACACAAATATATGAAGCAACAAATGTACTCTCCACTTTATTATGGTTATTAGTCAACACTGCCAAGAATGTGGGAACGCAGTATTGTACCACCTACACTCTTCAAAATGACCTTCACACACGACACATTATAGGTCAACGAGACTCCAGAATAATGTCCTCTCCCTCCCCATTGACTGAAAACATTTTTCTACTACTTTGCATAAGGGGAAGTTAGCACAAGAAACGCACGCGTTCCTTTTTTCAGGAAATCAGTATTCAGAGCGTTACCATACTGTGGTGGATCTGCAGTGCATTACGTGGTACAGCACACACTGTAAAAAATTTCACCGTAGAACATGTCCCCCGTTCTAATGACAGTCTTCTCCAGCTTTTTCAAACTGCCATTTCGCGTAGTGCTTTATGGTATGACACAGAATTTCTAAATCTTTACTGTAGTTTACCGGTTGCAGCAGAAAAAGATACCATTGTTTCCTATCACAGGAGGCAAGCCATAACTGCTATACAGCAACAGTACATGCTGCTGTCTAGCAGTTGTTGGTGCTTGGACATGGTATGTTGCATGCAGAGTAAATTCCATGGTTAAAATATCCAAACGTGAACAACTGTTAGATTACATGATGTAGAATGCTGTATAGTACAGTAAAACCTCCAAAGTCGGACACCTCCCACCATCGGACAACTCCCCACATCGGACAACTCCCCACATCGGACAACTCCCCATGTCGGGCAAGATTTCATTGCACGGGCTGACTCCCATTGAAACTACATGGGGATGAAATTCTCTATGTCGGACACCTCCCTATCTCGGAAGTAGGACAGGGTTTTCCCTGTTAAGTCGGACAAAACCCCGGCCAAATTACCTCAATCTCGCCCCATCTTTGCACGAAATAGACCAAAAATGAGATAGTGGCCTTGACTTTCGCTCCTTTTTTCCCCTATACTTGTCTCAGCATTTTGCTGTTTTAGCTTTTAGAGTCCAAAAACAAGTGCTGTCAGTCTACATTGTAATTCTTTGTTTGAGCACTTGTCTTCGGTTTGTCTGGAGGCTTGAATGCGCACTGCACCAAAGCAATGAAAAGCGGGCTGACGCTTCAGAGACAAGTCCTCGCTGCTCGAAAAGCTCCAGAGGTAACGCCATTGAGTGGAATCTGAACGGAATTGAATCTACCAAAATCAATAATAATTGTCAGTGAAGAGTCGGTAGAGGTACCGCTACCAGGTACCACTACCAGGTACCACTACCAGGCACCATCACCAGGTACCACTAAGGACCATAAATTGAAGAAGGGGGACATAGGAAGGTTTCACTGTATTTATGTCCCGTGTCATGTGACCAAAAACAATACGTGCTTTTTGCTCATGCTGCAGAGCACAGGCGAAATGAGCTGCATGTGAGGATAACAACATGAAACCCGAGTCGCAGAGGAAAAGGCATGACTTTACGATCTCTGTCAGTTGTTTCATGTTGTAATTGCGTACCTGCTCGCCTGTACCTGAGAACAGGTTTGATGCATTCTACACGCATCTTAGACATGCAGTGTGTGGTGTGTTGTGATAGTAATGCCACTGCCAATTGAAAAATAATGCTCCAGATGAATCTTGAACTAAGCATGCCAAGGGGTAGGGCATTTGCGTGACACGTTTACCTGGAAGTAAGAAGGTAAATGTTAGCTGAAATCATTGAATAATTAACGTTATCAATATACTGCTGCAGATCATACTAACAATAGCACACAAGATGCTCCGATATGGTCTGCAGGAATGTCTCTGTACTCACAATATTAGTACAGCAGCTACAGAAAGGCATAAAACAAGTTGTTGTATACATGATACCACTTGAATCCAACACAAGCTTCTGCTGCATTGGCAGAACACAACAGCGTGATGCTGTTCGAATGTAATCCTGAAAAGTCTCGAAAAACATAATTTATGACCGACACACATCAACTGGAAGATTTCGATTTATCTTACGCAAAACTGAGAAAAGGTATGTGCTGTTGCACACATGAAACTGCCTGAACTACCCTTATTTGTGACCTTATTTGTAACACCTTATTTGTGACCAAAATAGAACAGCTGATCCAACATTTTAATTTATACCTTACTAAAAATACACAAGATGTGCTGCCGTGCATATGATACGATGATACTGCTGAAATGTACTCTGAAAGTGCTGGAGTAAGAACAGAAACACCTCAGGCATGGTTGCTCTAAGCTAGCGAGCAACAGCAAGGGTATACGAACACAAGAAGTCGAGCACAAGTGATGCAACGCACTTGATTCATCACAAAATTAAATGTATCAGTACCAGGTGTCACTGTTCCGTCAACAAAAACAGATGAACTTTGAAGGGGCGTCTGGTTGGCACTGGTGAGCCCAGCCTTCAGCTTGAAACCTAGACGGTGATATTTGAGACGTGGATTGCAAGCTTTTCGGTGGTGCCATAATGCCTGCGAAATCATTTAACAAATAAGGCAATTCCAAATCTGTACTGAGAATACACACGCTGGAGCCTAATCTCTAAAGGAAGAAGCAGTAACTGACAGATAGCGTATTTTTCTTTTCTACGTGATGCCATTTGCACCGCATGACTGACTTGTCTAACGTTACGCGTCTTACATTTATCTGCTGCCTAGTCCTGCCCCTGCAATGTCCTGCTGCAGATAAGGTTGGCACAGCATCCCGGACGATACATCTTCGGCTTCGTGTGAAACAAGTTGCGTGCTTCCGTAACATTCGCATGAGCGAAATGAACAGACAGATGAAATCGCTGCTTTCGAAGGTGGCACCCAGTGGGAGTTGTAACAGATTGTTGCAGTCAATAGCTTTTTCTTTCGCCTTTCGGAAAGTTGTGGTTTGAAACATTGGAACTGCATGCTGAAGTGTTCTTGCAGACGGGAGCAAAACGCTCACGCATTCTCGTCACGCAGCACAGAACACGAAACACACCAGAAAGTCTGTACTGGCCCTGCAAATGCTTTTGAGTCGAAGGAGCAAAACTCACGTTCCTCGTGGGTTCAGTAAAGACCAGAAATATACTGGCTCCTTAGTAGCGAACTGTCTATCACTTCCCCAATGTCAATCTGCGCAGCAGACGGCTCGGCAGAAGAAACCGGCCGGCTTGGCGGAAGAAACCAAGCCAAATGTCATGCCAAGCCGGAGCACGGGCAGACCACGAACGTGTCGTCGACACAGGGTTTGCGGGCCACAAGACGGAATGTCAGTGAAACAAAAAAATTCACTTTTTCGAAAAACTGCGAGGAGTTCGGGATAACTATTTTGCACACATAATCAGTGTTCTCTTATGAACACATCGTGTGAGTAGCATTCTATTCTGTAACACTCGAAAATCGGCGTAGCTGAGCTTTAAGGGGTTGGGACCAGCGGACCGCGCTGCTGGCGCGGTTGCGCGGAAGGCCTACTACTGGCTGCGAGACACCTGGTGATTTTGTGAGAATGATTAGGAGAGAAACGTTGGAGACGGCCAGGCGGGAGCTTGTCCAGACTTAAGCTGGACTCACACATGCGTTTTTTGAAAGCGTTTCGAGTTCGTGGCGGCGCAAAACGCGAACCGCTTGGCTCACCAACGAAACGCGTTTGTACGCTGGCGGCATATGCATGTGTGACCGGCTCCGCTCGGCCGCGCCGCGAACGCTGCGGCGACGCCGCTTTTGAAAACGCATGTGTGAATGGGCCTTTACGCGTACTTTCGGAGACTCCGACCGTTGAGCTCGCACACACTAGCGCATAGTTTCGTTGCATTTGAATGCTTCTGATTTAGATTGTGGCAAATTGTCATAAATGGCTAATGTCAACACTGAATTACTGATCCTGGGGGAGGAGGGGGTTACGTTTGGTGAAGGTTGCACTTACGGAATTTCTTCAGGACACGGGACACGGAAAGAATCGTGGCATAATGGTGACATATCTGCACAGCTTTCCCGTTTTATTTGTACATGTTATTACGTTAGAACACAGTACAGTATAATACATATTCATTATGAACGGCATTTTAACATTAAGATGCATACTCACACGACCGACAAAGGAAAAAGACTACCACCTTGTCTCACGAAGCTCAATGAATACCTTGCAACCGACAGTGAAAACCTTAGACGAAAAAAGCAGAATACCTTGCGCAAATGGTTCTTGATGATCCACATTGAGTTTGCGTGCCCGCACGCATTTTTGCTCCTATATGCGCGCAATATATGCATTGAACAGTCACTTACAAATGATTTTAGACAAATGCATGGTGCGATCATCTGCATGACTGGTCCTACAGCCCAAGTTTGACAGTACGGATGTAATTCGCTGCGCCGGGCTCACTACCAAAACGTGTTGGTAGCTGAGCTGGGTGAGGTCACCTGATAAATTTCAGGGGGTGGAGGTTGCAAAAATGCAGAGAAGGTGTACACCCCCTCTGGGGGGGGGGGGGGGGGTGTAGGGAAATCCCTGCGTTGCGGTACTGTAATTACGTCATTAATGCTGGTTGTGCTAGTTGCTCCTCACGTCGCAACCATTCACTCACTGTGGCCAACGAACGTTTGTGACACGTGCGTTTTGGTGTTCAGATACATTGTTCGCTTGTTCATAACAGTATTCATTTTCGTGCAGAGTTGTTCGTTGTTTCCTCTTTTCCTTTTTATTTATGTATTTATTTTGTGATCCCGCAGTCGGCAACAACGACACACCTGGTCCGGATATTTCAGAAAAGTTCGCGTGTGTATATTGGATGTGAACTCCAATTTCCTCTTCGCTGCCAGTGAAACCTGTCATAAGTCGTAGATATATACTGATACTTTCCGGAAACAATCCGTGCTCTATCACCCTCCATCTCTTTTCGTTCCTTCTACTTTGATTCAACACGTACGTCACTTACAAGCACGGAATGACAACTGAAGCTGTAAGGTGGTAACTGTCACTAATTGTCACTAATGATTTTGCGTGCGGGGTGAGCTGCGTTAACATTGATATGTGTTTTCTGCCCAGCGCATCACTGCAACTTCACACTCACCGCATATAGCAGGCTCAGAATCCCGAATGACATCGTTCTGTCACCTGACAGGTTGAAAAGGCTTTTGCCCGGAGCCGTTTCGAGCCCGAAGAGAGGGGCAACCGCCCCGGGCGACTTCCCCAAAAGGGCGCAGGACAGTAAGTCTGGACAGCACAGTGGGTAACAAAGCGACGGTCGGCATAATTGGGTTCAGCGTTGCGCCCTGTGCTGTTGCGGCCCGCAAACCCTGTGTCGATGACACATTCGTGGTCTGCCCGTGCTCCGGCTTGCCATGACATTTGGCTTGGTCTCTTCCGCCAAGCCGGCCGGTTACTTCTGCCGAGCCGTCTGCTGCGCTTCAGGGCGGTGTTTACCGTTTATAGTTTAATTTATTGTTTCGGAGTTTGTTGCCTTTTTTTAGCACGCCAAGCGAGCAACTGCGACGCACGAGACACCGGCTACGGTAAGGCTCGGTCAACTGGAGCCACTGAATAAGCTATGCTTCAGAGTATCGACACCAGGGTTGCTGAATTCCATTCCATTCCAATCCCATTCCCAGGAATGGAGATTTGTTATAATTCCATTCCTTTCAATTCGTCGGAATGGAAAGGCATGGTCAATTCCCACTCCTGGAATGTCTAGGCAACCCAATCCCATTCTTTTAATTCCACCAATAAAAACAAAAAATAAGGAGCGGTAACTGTACTGGCTAGCCCACCATTGTTAGGGGAAGTTATCAATACCCAGCGCGGAAAAAGCACATAAAGACAAGCTGCGGGGAGGTTCCTAAAATCACAACAACATCGATACAGTACTAATTGCGATGAGAAACGTTTTTTTTTTAATTTGCACATGTGAGCAATCTTGCTGATATCGCGTGTTCCGGTTCACAAACATGAGGTTCTGGATGGGTCCTTTGCTGTGCTGTCATAATATGCCAAGCTGTGGAAAATACTCCCGTCTGCTGGAGCGGCGCGCAATTCTGGGGGACCGCGGAGAGCATCCCTGTATTCTTATTTTTGAAATGAAGGTGCATGCCGAATATTCAACAATATTTTTCCGCTCTTGACCGTGTGCAGGTGCTGTGCGTCTGTGAACGGCAGAAACCACGGGACTAAAATCAAAACTATCACCGGAGCGCCCAGACCATTCCATTCGAATTCCATTCCTGCGAAAAAAAGCCCTAATTTCATTCCCATTCCATTCCCAGAAGAGTTTCCGTCATTCCATCCAAATTCCATTCCAGGCTATGATAAATCTGAAATGATTCCGGAATCATTCCGGAGTGCCAACTCCGTAACCCTGATCGACACTGAGGCAAGATGGCGAGTTGGAGCCGGCATGTTGTGTTCGTGTGACCTCCAGCGCGATGTATGGAGCGTTATTCGAAAAGTTGTCCTCTTCCACTGCCAGATCAGAGATCAGCCCTCTCAAGTACCCGCGGATGCGGCTGTAGATTATGTACCACTGCGCCCACACACCGTGTTGCAACCACATTGGCCGAGACTGTGCGCGAGCTTCGATTGGTCGACAATGTTTTGAAATCGCATTTTGTATGCGCGCATTCATGGCGAGCAATTGTCTACACCCCTTCAAAAGCACTCCTGTACAGGTTCACTTCGTTGCGCATTCCTCCTATCGGACTCATATAGCATATGCATTACTTTTACATTACCGCCATAATCTTGGTGGCGCGGTGGAAGACATCCCCTGAACATCCAAGACAATCCAGAAGATGTGGGTTCGATCCCTACAGCTAGCTAACCTTTTCAGTGACTTTCATCTTTCATCCAAATATCCATTCTGATTCTGGGATGTGTAGACAGTAGGAATCTGGCGGTTGCATGGTTCTACTTTGTACATAAACTGACGGTGACAATTTGCGATTTCGCCAGGATGTTGGGTAAGCTGGAGCAAGATGAGACACAGGGCAAGCCGCGGCATTATGTATTCGACGTCTCCTGTCGCAGAGACGCGTTGTTCCATGCGATTGCCACTTTACTCATAGATGGCTCTGCATGTCTGCTTTATTGCGGATCTGTATTATTGCGAAGGCCTGAAATGTAAAGGCTTGCAAAGACGGCGCAGTTTTCTGTACTCGTTTTTGTCATCTGTGCAGCAGCGTTTTCAGGACTATTCTGTCAATGTAAATGGATATCCTATTTCTTTTCATTCATATAGATACATGCAGAATGTGCACATTCCTAGTTACCCGGTGTTTCACAGAAAACATAATCAATACGACTGTATGCACTGGGCAAGACGCGACTAGGTAGTTTTATGCATGCTCCTCAGATATTTCTTTTTTGCATATCGCCTATAGTATTTCACAGCACTCAAAAGCGAGCAACCAGTGACACTCCAGACTGGCGGTGCCTGGCGTGCAAAGGACGGTGGAGCAAGAAATAGCACCGGGTTCTGTGTGGTTTTATTGCACACTATGTGTTCCTGGAGCTCAAAGGAGCTATGTAGGTGCTTGGAGAGCAAAAACTAATTTCTGTAGCTCATTACCAAGGCGTGTCACATCTTAGTGCATCTTAGTGCGTGTCACATCTTAGTGGCGATGTCTCGCCTTGTCACGAGTGTTCGGGCAAGATGAGACAATCTGCATTTTTGAATTTCTTGTTCTTTTTCTGTGTTTATTGTACAACCGGCTGCGTCGGTTACGATTTACAGATCGGAAGCTCTAGACCTGTGGCCAGCTTTTTTTTTTGGGGGGGGGGGGGGAGCATATTCCATACTCAGTTCATATTCAACTGCAAATTTCTGTATTATCTTGTCCCATCTTACCCTACCCGGGATGTATATATAGTTTGCAACACAGTGCTGCACGAATATGCGTAAGCAATTCTCAGAGTGACAATGTTGTTAGACATCTGTCTTCCATGCTGTCGTTTACTATTTATATATTGCACATTGAAAGTGGTGTCTGGAAAAAAATGCCGCTGTACTGAAGGTGCTATCGGAATAGTGGGTGCATGAAATACGTGTAACTGGACCGACGTCAATGGAGTATGCTGCCGAACAGTGAGACGTCTGCGTTCATGATTTCGTTACGTGTCGGATAGGAACCAGCGTGGTGAATCTCGGCGGCAATGCCAATTACATCACCGAAGAGGTGAAGCATAGAAAGGCCGTCTCAACCGAATTCGACGTTTTTGACTAAAAAAACAACAAATTTTGCGAAACATTTTTGTATGTGTGTGTATTTTCTTCTTGGAAGGCACCTCTGAGTGGGAATTCCGGACTTTTCGCGCACACAATTTTTAGAAGTGCTTTCCGCAGAATATGTGGAATAACGCACTTGACGAAGACGTTCAATGCCTACATTGACGGGGGCATCGTATTACGCGACCCTAAACTGTTCCAACTACAACTTACACGAAGCAGGACACTCGTGGCTTCGCAACGCTCATCCCAGTTTGATTCCACGTTGACAGTGAGGACGCCGGACAAGTGCGCACCGATCTCTGTGATAGCTTGGAGCGTCGATGAACTTCCGATGTTGTTTCGGTGCTCGACGATAGTGCTGCGAATGCAGTAAGCAGTGAGAAAGTGAGTGTACGGACATTGAGATGCTTCTTTTTTGCATACAAAACTCGAAAGTGGTCACTGACCCTGGGTGCGGGTGCAGCTATTCGGAACAATCAGGCGACTGCATAGAGTGCCCCGCTCCGGCCAACAGCACACGATCAGTATCACGCGTTAGAATGAGCGGGGGTGTGGGGGCGCTCGCACACGACCGGGCGCAAGCGAAGTACAGTGCCGGACAAAAGCTTACGGAACACAATCCGGCGCATTCTTTCCTCAAAGCGACATGCTAGCAGGGAACGGGATTGTACGGACTAGGTAACCCAGTCCTGTTTGCAAATCCGTACGGTCCCCATTCGCTGCTAGCTTGTCACTCTGAGGAAGGAATACGCCGGAGCGTGTTTCGTAAACTTCTGCCCAGCACTGTACAAGAAGGAGCTTCCACTATGTCACCGAAAGCGAATGGAAGATAAGTGCAGTAACCAATAGCAGAAACCAGAATCAAATCTATCCATCTGGAAGGAGATGTCAGCGGTGCTCCGTGGGGTGGCCTTGACCAATGCCACCTGGATAACAAGGGCTGTGCACTCATTCGATACCGTCAAGCACCTCGACCGGCTGCCATACATTTTCAATGAGATGGCTTCTCAGCGACACTCGGTCCAGGAGCATGGCGTGAATTGAAAGAGTACGCGGGCCTTCTGCTGCCTAGGTGGCTTTGCATTGACCCCGGGACGTGGGAAACCACCGACTGGAAGTCTTCCAATCTGCAAATAGCACAGAATTGCTCCAGACAGAGCAGACAGACTTGCTCCGATAGTGTTCCCAGTGCTCCTTTTACGCGCGGCGCATGTTGGGAGATTACAGGAACGAGGAAGGGAAGAGGGAACGTTTCGTTTTCGCAGACATGAGTGACCTGGCCGAGAGAGAAGGAATCGGAACAGCTTGGAGACTTTCTCCTTCGTTATCAGCAAGTGCCAAAGTTCAAAGCGGTCCATGGTTACGGGTTCGAAGCAGGCAGTGAATGCATTAACTTGATGGCACGTTAGAAATCTAGGCGTGCTGCCACGGAAAACGCGTTCGCATGGAGTTTCACACTACCATAAAATAGTTCCGTACCAGGATTGTGCCTCCCGAATTAGTGACCGTGCAGGGCGAATATCAAACATTACAATATCGTCTCTAGTTTTTAGCCATGCACTGTACACACGAGTCACGCGTTGTCGCTATTTTCTCGCATTGCATTGCACTTTATTCTAGCACTGTTGTTTCCTAGACCAAGGGCCAACTTTTGAGTGCAGTGTTCGCTTGAAGCCTGAATTGGGATATCACTGTAAAAAATATGTCACAAGTACGACTGCACCCGTGTGTACACACCGCTTCTGTACTTTTAGAAAACAGGGTGGAGCAGCTACACCTTTTCGGAAGTAATAGTTGCCCCATACGTTGTGCCTAAATGTTGGCACCTGTACCCGATTAGGTGAGCGAGGGGGACGTACGCCCGCTTATTGCAATTTGATTATACGATAACTGCTGTTACCACCCTATGCTAACCTAGGTGGTAACTATAGAAGTTGCCAACTTTTCACACCTCCGGTCAATCTGCAATGGATGCCATACAGCAGCAGCAGGGGTCAGCAGCTGTAGCTGACCCCTTGGAGCTCTGTCGACAGCAGGCAACTTGCCAGCAACTTGATGGCACGGTACAAATCTAGGTGAGCTGCCATGAAAAACGCGTCCGCATATGTAGTTTCATACTACCATGAGGCAAGTGCCCTGGGAATCCTTGCAAGGATAAAGCATAATTGGAGGACTCACTTGAACTGGAAGTCGAGCCCACATTGAGTTCTCCTTGACGCAGCAACATATCTTCTGATGCGGTTCAACGCAATTACACTTTTACTAGAAAACATCACGCTGGTGTTGGTCGTGAGCAGTGAAAATAATATCACGTTGCACAAGCCGTCTTTTGGGAGATGGTCTGCCATGCCGGATGTGACAGAACAGAGAAGAAAGTCTCCTGGCTTGTACGCTGGAAAAGAGCGTGTACACACTTCACATCCGCTTGCAACAATCATGACGGTGCATAATGTAAGAACCCGAGACTAGGGAACCACGAAGGGACAGACACAAACACGAAGTCTTCCCTTTTTGAGGCTTCCTGTTTGTGTCTGTCCCTTCGTGTTCCCTAGTCTCGGGGTTTTACATTATGCATCATCTTCACCAGCTCGCTTGCTTCATTTTTTCATAATCATAACGGGCCACAGCTCCACACCGCCTGCATATTGCAAGGAAGCCGGACACCTATTTCCGTAGAGCAGTGGTACTAGACACATGCAACGCACGTTATTCGAGACAACCCGTGATCGTGCCAGCGCCACCTCAAAGAACCTATTATACAGTGGCCATGAGTAAAAACTTGCAGCCAAAGAGAGGACAGAGACACAACACAACAACACGCTGTTGTGTTGTTGTGTCTCTGTCCTCTCTTTGGCTGCAAGTTTTACTCATGGCTATATATGTACCAACTACCCCAAATTTCTACCTTTGTATACAGTGGCATCTGTCTAGAAATAAAAGTGAGTCGAACTAGATGTATAGTCACCACTTAATCCGTACTACTTAACTTACTACTTAACCGTACTTATTACTACTACTACTAATAACGACAACAACAACAACTACTACTACTAGGTCGTAATTATTACTTAATCGTACATGTTGTCCTCTGTGTATTGTGTCTCCTTCTATTCTCCTTCTACAATACACTAGGCTCTACACTCTTAAACCCGTACCTTTTATTGTAACTTTTAGAAACATGTAACTTCTATATAGACGTAGATTTCGAGATTTCTTATAGGTTACACCACTGTAACGTATATTTAGAGGTTAAAAGCGACCAAGGTCATGTCTTTACAACACGAATAGAAGTTACATCTCGGAAAAAACAAAAACAGCTTGTTGTAACTTATAAATGTACCCTCTACTCCGGCACTGTAACTTCTACGCGAAATCTCCAACGATAATTTCTTTGTTAGTTTCTTATCGTTCATGTTCTTATCGTTTGTTTTCCTTCTATTTTTCAGCATAATGCCGCGTTTCAGCCTCCCATTCGAGACGACAGTTGAGAATCTACGCTGTTATTTTTTATCTGTTTCAGCGTCATCTATACGTCGACTACATGTTATCAATGCTGTATGAACACAGATTATAAGCTCGCAGTCTGGAATACTGATAGTATGTTTCTTTCTAAAGGGTGGAAAACCATTGTCAATGCCGCAACCACCAAGATTTCCGATTTCGCTGCGTAGCCGAGCCTGGTCTATGTCTATCCACACTGAGAGCGGTTGCCTTGAAACGCTTAACGCTCGTCGTCCGTCCGTTAACAAGTGTAATCTGTTTTAATCAGTGGTTTTCCTCGCGTTTATCATAGTATCGTCAGGGACAACGGAAAAGCTAGATGTCTCTAGCAAACAAGGATATTTTCGGTGTTCTCAGGGGAAAGTGTAGTGAGTGCGAAGATTGCAAAGAATATATAACCGAAAACGAACGTCACCACCGCAGCCCTAATTCACACACTTCATACACTGGGTAAGTGTACGTTTTGTGCTAGGTACGTGCGTTATTTTGATAGCAAGAGCTCTTAGCGCATGTTTGTTGTGATTATGGCAAGCGTTTTGCGGTCCTGCATATGAACGCCACTTACGCTTGCTACTTTTCTGCTCTTACTTGGTCGCCAAGTCAATACACCGGCGTGCATTTTGCGAGCTGCGGATATATGCATCAAGATATATAATTCGCAGCTTCCTACTCGTTGTATTCTTACGATATTCTAAGACTCAATCGCGGAGTGAACGCCTTCCTGCATTTATGCTGCTTTGTACCTTGTGCTTTGTACCGATTTGAATGGTTCCGTAATTGTTACTCTCATTGCCCAAACTTTTGTTCCCAGGATCCCACATGCAGGTTCACATATACCGTCACCAGCGCAATGCAGTACCTCACAAACTCGTCCCAGAGCGCCTCCAACGCTGATAACGCAGTAATGTAGTGTCTCCTGCGTTACTGTACACTCATATTCCTCAAGGTTGTGTGCGTTTTATGTAATACTGTATTGCCATTTGCGCTCGCCTCTGCAACACGAATGTGGAATAAATTTTTTTCTGCTGCAATTCTCCATTTCGTTGGGTCTGTTCAGCTTAGCAAACATAGGTCAGTTGTTTTGACTCGCTGGCTTCCTCGCACTTTTATGCATTGCTTCTCACTTAGAAGATAGTTCTTTTTTCCACATACCTATGGTAAAGCGATCATGGTTCCTCCTCACATCAGAATCGCACTTGTGCACAATGTGTCACCTCTAGCTATACTTCTGTTTTTGTAATATACATATGTTCAAGATCTCCTTTTCTGCGGGTTCATTTTGGTACCTTGGTGTGTTCTGTAAATGTCTGTCCATATCCCACGCACGGGGTGTTTGTTTTTATTCGCATCACACCAGCGCTCATTTGACAGGTGGGTTACGTTAATTTTCGCAAATTAACCCATCCGTAGTTACAAACATCTCCGACATTTCCTGACGCATGCGTCTGTAACTACGGACCGATTAATTAGCAAAAATTCACATAACCCACCTGCCAAATGAGCGCTACCCTGTTGCGAATAAAAATGAACATCCTGTATAAAAAGCCGCGCGTTGGCGTACCCTTTACGGGCAGGTGCTGGATTGAAGGCCGTAACCTCTAATTAGTGGGTTTCCTTGTAACTTTTATAAAAGGGGTCGCTCAGAGGGTACCTGGTAGCTTCTGAAATAGAGGGTAAAATATTGCGATTTTTTACCCTTTACTAAAGGGTACGGAGTTAAGAGTGTATTGCACTATTCTAATTTCCTCATAACGCGTAAGCAGTCCCGAGTGGCTCGAGACTAACATCTCCATTTTTTTCTTTTAAAAATCAGTCAACCAATGAATCAATTTCCTCATGTTTGTTTGTTTTGGCTTCACAATACATTCCCGCTGATAACAGATTGTGGGCGGCCACAACGGTTCCCACTGAATTTTGCAGAAAAATTCAGTGACACGGACACTGACAAAAGGAGGAATAGAACATGGTGCTAGAGTCAAGGAAGGAGCTAGCACCTTGTCCTTTTTCTCCTTCTGTTCGTATTGCGTTGCATGCACAACAGTTCAACAACGATTTCAATGTTTTGCAAAAATATTACAAGTTACAATGACTTGCACAGTAGTCCTTCGTTCAAAAATTCGTGACAGATATGATAGTTGATTTCCTAGTTGACTCCTATTGCAAGGTTTCCGGATAAGGTGATATTTGTACTGCAGCTCCGTGGGAACGAGGAAAATCAAGGGTTGAAAATCCCAGGGATATCCAGCATTGAAACGGAATTGAAAGGACATTGAAATGAATTCTGGTGTATTGCAATGACCGTCACCAGCGGCAACGTGGTCCCACGATCTGGATGTCAATCGCAATCTCAAAGATCAAATCTCGATCACGGTCCGAACAAGGTTCTCAGACAGCAAGCCTTAGTAGGAGGCCAAGTTACACTCTCGAGTGCTGAATAGTGTCTTTGTGCAACCCCGACTCCGAAACACTATTCACGGATTGCTCAGGGTCGTGTCAGAAGGGACGTTAAATTTGGTACCTGGGCAATTCCATGCGAACCGACTCCAAAGTACCTGCTCGGACCTCGCGAGACTATTGCCGATTTTTCCGAAAAATTTTTTTAGCAGTCCGTAGAGCAAAACGACATACCACGAAACGGTTCTTCCCAGATATCAATGTGACGGGCGCTAGACACGAGCGAAGCTCGCAGCGCTGGCGAAAACCGTGCCCTGCGTGAACGGCAGCTGCGGCAGCAGCGTACGAATTGATTTTCATTATTACGATACAATAAAGGAAGCTATCAAACCGCAACATGCAGCCTCTTCAAATGAATCTGGGCTTATCATGTTCTATGGACCAAGGTTCCTGTGTTCCTTCCAATGAGATAAATCGCCGCCCGCCTAGACTTATCAGCGGCGAGCAATAAACAAGCTCTGGGGGGGATACCGCATCGCGAGGTAGTGCCCCTCTCCACCGACACGCTTTACAGAGACATTAGTGAGTTTTAGTATACCGTTGATAAGATTATCGTGTCTATCGGAACCAATCGTAGTCGCGCGTGACTCAGAATCTTATCCACTGATTGGATCCGGTTAATACGGTTTGACGCAAACCACCGTTGTCAACGGTCTGCTAAAACTCTCTATTTAATACAGGTTCGGTTCGGTTCGGTTTGCTTGAATTTCGTTCCGGCGCAGTTTTGGCTCGGCCGCGCCAAAAATCGAACCAGTTTGCAGCCCCGAACTGGTTCGCGAACCGCTTCAACGTGTTCGTTTTAGGGAATGCGTACTGTGCCTGCATTGGGAGAAAGAAGAAATGGATGTGCAGATAGCTACTGTCTATTCCCAAAATCGGCCAGCAAAGTAAGATAGCCAGCATTTTACATACGCGACGGTACTATAAACCGTACTGAAGTATGTCGAAGCTAAGTCTACCAACCTCGCTGTGTCCGACCTAACAGCAGTGTACCAGTTAATCCAAAACACAATGTGGCTGTAAAGGCAGTAAGCATTTTTTCAAACCATCACCAATCATACAGACACCGCTCTGGGTATGCTCCTTCTCAATTTCTGCATAACCACATATTCGTCTTATCGAGCTACACAACTGGCCTACTCCATTCCTGCTTTATTCGGTGGACGATGACCACTCACCTTGAGAAACTACAGCAATTGGTGGCAAAGGACAGCCACGTTGTTTGCTTGGGAACCCGACATTTGACAAGCGTCCGCGCCCCTTTCTGAACAGCTGACTCAGCAGCACGTTCGTCAGGCGCAAACCGCGGCGCTTACAAGGACAACTGCGCTTCAACGTGTTAAAAAAGACGCTGAAAGCAAACTTACTGTACGTACTCGTTTGACTGCTCGATGAAAATTTACGAAATCCGTGATATGAAGAGTGGAGACCAGACACTTCTTTCCGAATAGTTTCGATGCAAATCGGTTACCGCTGTCATTTTTTGTTCGGCTTCTACTCCGGTTCGCGTTCAACAGTCCCATGAAAATTTCTGTTCGGTTTCGGTTCCGTCAAAAGTAATGGTTCAGGTTCGGTTCACAACTCATATATTCTACACTCGTATATTCTACATTTGGTTCGCTTGTCTTAGCATGTCAATTGGCCTCGATCAACTTTAACGCAGCCTTAGTGGAAGTTAAGGACAATAATCGTTTGTTCTGTTGGAAGTGTTCATTCGTGGGCTTCATAGACAATTGGGGTACACTTCCACTTACAAGGTGTGTGTAGTGCCAGTTGTGTGGTGACAAGCTGCAAGTGCCGCAAATACCATTACTAGTGTTACGTTGTGCACATTTTCTTCAACATGCTTTCACCAGGAGTTGGCAATGAGCCGCAATGACGCCACGGATACGTTAATCGCACATGCATTTGAGTCTCCTGGTTATTTTCTGCACTGGCAAACTTGAGCACAGGCAGGCGCGAAACTGTTTGCGCACTGAACCCCAAAACGACTATGCGCGTATTTCGGTACACATAACAGCATTACACTGTATATCTCCGCCGTCGAGGATCGTCCCCACAGGCAAAGTTACACGCACAGCGAGGATGCAGCTGGCACAACTTGCATGCAAGCCCGATAGGGGTTGCTTTTGCTGGTGATCGATTGGAGAAGCCATTTTGTCTCAGCGACATGCTAGTGTCATCTAACGATACTCACGTTTCACACGTTTCACTCATGTTTCACAAATGTGAGAAGAATGGCGCGAATGACAAGGAAGAGAGCCTACGCAATTTTCAAAAACAGCTCAGGCGTCGCCACGAACGGACGATGACACCTCCAAGTAAGTTCGACCACGAGTGCGGATAAATAAGCACTAAAAACTCCAAAAATACGCATGCATCTATGCACTGAAAATCTTCAAAATGTCACACAAACACTACGTCGAAATCGCGATGTCAAATTCACGACGAAAAAAGACGTGCACACGCTGTGGAAAGCAAGGAGATCGGAGAAAGGCTTGTCCTGAACGAAGAGAAAATACTTCCGAAGAACATGCATGTCGCCTCAAAATGTCCATCTGGAGTTCTAAATGAGGCCTTCCGCATGCTTGCTTCATCCATAGGAGTCACAAGCGGAAACCAACATGAAGTCTGAATCGTCGTAAGCGGTAAAGATGGTGAATGTGTTGGAATGGCGAGCCGACAACTGTTCTCTTGGACACTGGTGCTCAGATCAGCCCTCATCAAATCAAAATCTGCAACGCAGGTGGGTAAAGTGGCAGGCTCCACCGCAAAGAAACTTGCGGGAGGAACTTGCGTAACGCTAGGAAAGATTGAGGCTTATTTGGAATATCATCAGAGGGCTGCACATGCAGGTGGTTCCAGGCGACGCTTTCTCTGGCGCTGAGGTCATCGTGGGAACGAACGTCATGGATTCACCACACGTCGTGGTACAGCGGAATAAAGGCACAACCGTGTTGTTGAATGAGCGAGATTTCCCTGAGTCAAAACACTGTGGAGAGTGACTGAACGGGTGGCTGTCCACCAACGAGACGGCGAAGCTCGAGGCCAATCCAATGGGCTGTCCAATGGGTCTACTCTCAGATTTTTCGGAACAAAATAACCTTCTTTTACCCGGAGAAGATGAGGTGGATTACCTGTGACAAGCCTTCGTATCATGAATGCTAAGACTTGCGACATCACCATAAACCGCGTAAACTTGATCGACATTCAGGATCTTGGTGAGTCAGTCAGTTCACAAGAAGCAGCCATCACCAATCCAAGTAGAGATTGGATGCACGACCGTCGCAAGTTTCCGAAAACTGAGGTGGAGTGTCTAGGTTTTGTACAGCTTGGGACAAAAGTTTACGGAACACCGGGGTGTCGCATTTCTCCAATGGTGCGACAACCTAGCAGCAAACAGGAGGGGATACACATACTGGGAGGTGGATAGAATAGCCGGCCACCCGTTTCTTATTCGATCTCTTCGTGATAGCTAACGGAGGGCCGCTCCAATGAAGCAATACGTAGATGCCGTGTTCCGTAAACTTTTGTCCCAAGCTGTACTCACAAATAAAGGGCCGGGAAAGCGAAAGCAAGTAGCACTTAGGGAACCACCACTGCCTACGCACGTGACTAAGCTGTGGAGGTTCCTCGTATTGACAACCTTTTTATGATATTTGTGCAGCACTACGCTACGATTGACGCGCCTCTCCACAAGTTTCTGAAGGCTCAGGCAGATTTCAATAGACGACAATCATGACGTCGGTAGATGCCGAAACAGCGCTGACGAGGAACACCGCTGTTTCAGAAAGCCGTATTCCTTCATGAAGATCGAGGGTCCCTTCTTCGTATCACTGGTGCACAGAATTGAGGTCACGTTTTTGGTCTTTGTTCGCGCTCCCGGTCAACGGCGTAACCCTGCGCGGAATGTGGATTGTGCTTGCTTTGCACAGGCATCATCGAGCAGTGCGCATCATGCCGCGCCCATACGGAACGCTACTATCGGACCCGTTCCAAATCCTCACGGCCACCGATAAGCACGCGCTTGTCCTGCGGCCTCATTGCTGTCTCATTGGATGCCGCCAATCGTTGCTTCCTCTGTGGATCTCATTCGTTGCCGCCTAAGATTGCCAATCTTCACTGCGTTTTTCTCCTAAACGGTATCTCTGCAATTTTGCTTGTATTATACTAACTGAAACATGAGTTTCATTTGAGAGCAAGTTATTTTTGCATTTTAGTGCAAGATGAGAATAAATACTGCAAAAGACTAACGACCGTCGATTGAACGGTAGGATGTGAGAGCCTTCAAGCTGAAACAATTACCTTCTCCACTATCAGCACGAGGATGGCAACGCAAGGATGGAATGAAAAAAAAAAAAAAGAATCCGAAAGTTCATTGTGGTAAAGAATAGCTATATTGGGGGCATTTTGCTACGGGCAAGACTGTCGCGCGTATAGCTGTATAATGTCTCTTCCTTAAGGCTCCATGCGGCAAAGCTCAAGGACTTCTCAATTGTATTCTGGCACGGCAGAAGCCGATAGTGATCTTCCATATGGACCACTTAGGTCCATTTGTGAGAATTTCATTGAAGAGCAATGTGCTGTTTGTTCTTGTCGACAACATCACGAAGTTTAACCGGTTACATGCCTACCCGAGGGTGGAAGTAAGCAGTGCCGAGCCGAGCAATATGTCAGCAGGTTTCTGGAGGAATTCATTGACGAGTATGGTGCGCCTCGTAGAATTGATAAACCAAAAAGTGCTGAGTTCCTGCGTCCTCACCTCCAAAAAGTTCACGACATCCCATACCCGACCCGAGGGGTAAGCAAACAAACAAACGAACAAACAAAAAAGATGTGCTAGCTACTCTTTGCAGTGATGCCTTTGCTGTTTCATTCGGCGTCCCAGTGTGAAGGCGACGGAAATTGTGATCGTGACATCCGCAAGCAGTACGGCCTTTTGTATGTTGTACGCATTTTCCCAGCACTTTTTTGGTACAGTAAAGAATGAGCTGCATTGTTCCTTGTAGCTATATGAAGTGTAAACGCTACGGAGCGAGAGGAAGGAAGGAGGAGCAAGCCATCGGCGGAACCTGACATTACCTCTCACATGTGGTACACTGATTGGCACAGCACACGAAAACTGGTTCAAACCGTTTAAAATGTGTCTCGTAGAGTTGAAAATAGACATACTGATAAGGATTGCACAGCATACCGCAACAATAACAAAATGGCTTCATCACCCTGCGGGTGATTGGATGAGTGGACGACTTTCAAAAGTGACTGCGGGGACGTGTGAACTCGCAGCCTAATTGGTGGTAGCTGTAGGCCAACCCCACCGACAAGTCGTCGTCATTGACGGTCGCATGCAGCCGAGACCAACCAAAAACTACGTCGACGTACGTGGAGAAGGAGCGCGTGTTTATTAAAAATCCGCATTATGTGCTCGCGGAAAGAAAACGTGTGAAAGAGACGCGGAGCCGATTACGCGCCGCATTTTCAGTCAACCCCACAGTTAATGCACGGTCAGCATCAACGGCTCGTGGTGGAGATCTGTCTGATGTCTGTGGTTGCAGTCTTGTTACATCTGAGCTGTCCCCACTTCGCGAGCAAATGGGAGCTCATGAGGATGACAACCCACAATCCTTCTGCGAGCTGCAACTGCCATGACAACTGCGGTAACTGCAAACAGCCATTTTATTCTTCGCTCAGCCAATGAGCGACTTACCCGGAGACCAATGTCATGCGTGACGTTGCTTGAGAGTGAAGGTTTCGTCGTCTGATATTACGCAACGTTTAGAGAAATTCCGTGAATACGAGTTCGTTGATAGTCCTCGTGCGCATTAGCCCGGCTGAACGAGACTGTCCCTTTCAATACAGTACAGAATGCCACATTGCACCAATTTAGTTTGCATCACACTATTCGGTAGGTCATGTTTGGTATGACTGGAGGGCTTTCTTGCAAGCGCGATGAACCCCTGCCAGTTAACTACTTACTCGTGAATATGAACTGAATCAGATGCATAATTCCCATTTACATGTAATGCAAGCAATTAGCTGTGTTGTGTGTCTAGTGGCACCGGGAGACACCTAGAACAACCTGAATGTATTGGTTCTGATTAGAGATGGGGTGGATTCAATCCAATCCGTATCCGAACCCAATGAAGGTTCTGCGAATCTATGAATCTTGCGAATCTCGGATCTTTCGGATCCCTGAAAAAAAGTAGTTAGAAAGCCAAGGAAAAAACACTTCTAGTGCTTTGAAGCAGAATTTGATATCTTTGTTTAACGAGAAACAAATTAAATAATAGTTCACTTTCAAGAGCAAACATACCCGTATATTTCTTCCTAAATGTAATTTAACGTGTTGTTGTTATTGTTTACATGTGTTGTTTACCATGTTATATGTGACTTAAATGAGAGCCAAGAGCAACGTACCGGCTGGTGGATTCGATTCAGCGTTTTGGGCACCGGGATTCGGATTTCCGAATCTCGAATCCCTGTGAAGGATTCGCGGATTCGGTTAGCCCATCCCTAGTTCTGATAATAACCCGCAAACACTTGAAGCTTGTTCACAATGGCTCGGCTCCTAAAAGAATGCTCGTCCTTTCCGTATTTTCCTATTTTTCTGTCGTGAACCAGTTTGGTAGTACATGATACGAAAATGCCGAATAAAAGTACCACTACGGCTCACTTAGTACTCCTCATCACGTGACTCGGCCTCTGTCCGAACGAAATAGAAATCAGTTCCCTCGTCAGGTATACTTCGTACTAAATGGTGATGGTTTTATTTCCGGATAAACGAATATCAATTTGAAACACATGCCGATTAGCAGTAATTAAATCGCGGTATGGCGATCCCTATACCGATCTATCTTGGTTTTCTTGGGTTACTGATCTGGGTTTCATCCGAGAGTTGAAGGCGATCTGCCCACAACCGCGTTCCTAGCAGTTTATCACCGAGGTTGCTTTCAAAACACGAGCGCACAGCAGAAATAGCAAACATAAATATGGAGATGACAAAATTTGTAGAAGGAAGAAAAAAGCTAATGGTGCAACGGGGGAGGGGGGGGGGAAACGAACGTTATCCTGCCCTCCCATGTCAGCAGCGCCCCCCACTTACAGCGCCCCCTGGCCTCATTCTGCCAAATGCTCGGTCGACCTCTCTGGAGTGCGGTTGCTCGGATTTCAACAGCCCGGATTTCAAGGTTTACGTGGGGGGGTTCTGGGTGAAGGTACAATCCTGACGACTCGCGCTTTCGTACACTCTTAGAAATGAATTTCACCGCATAGCACGCTCCTAGCCAACCATCATCTCGAATGATATCGTTATCTGTCCTGATTTGCTGAAAACGGGAGGCGTACGCCATTTTTGTGACACTTATGCTGTTCATAATTGTCACAGAAAAGGCGTACGCCTACCGTTTTGAACAAATCAGGGCAGATAACGATATCATTCGAGTGGTTGGCTAGGAGCTCTAGCTGTGGCAGTAACAGCTCCCCATAGAACGCCTAGTTTGAGGGAGCTCGCACAGCATAGGGTACGATGCCAATGAAAGTGATAGGACCACTAACAATGCAACGTTATGCATTCCAGTCGTCCAATTAGGGGCCTTCCCCCTTATCTCGCCTTTCAGCGGGACCCGGCTGTCAAAGACTTCTACTCGTTTTCTGCCTGACGCCCGGTCATTTGTTGCGTGAGATAACTGAAGCAACATCCGGTTTAAAAAATACCATACATTGTATCGATTCATAGGTCTATATCCGCCAGCCCACTGCGTTGCGCTAACACCCCACGGCCGACGGATAAAGTGCACTCTTAAAAATGAACTTCGCCGCATAGCACGCTCCTAGCCAACCATCATCTCGAATGATATCGTATATTTGCTGAAAACGGGAGGCGTACGCCTTTTTTGTGACACTTGTCACAAAAAGGGGGTACGCCTCCCGTTTTCAACAAATCACGGTAGATAACGGTATCATTCGAGATTATTGTTGGCTAGGAGCGTGCTATGCGGTGAAGTTCATTTCTAAGAGTGTGGCAACCCTACTCCGAAACCGAACGACCTGTACTCTTCTAATTCACTGTACCAGGTTGGGGTGGGGTTGCGACGTTCGACATGCCGCCGCCAGTGACGACGCTAATATTCTAATGACGCAGACATACACGACAAGCGACAAGACCCAGCGACATACACGCCTGGTCCCTTCGAGTTTTCTACCGCCCGACTTCCCGCTGAGCTTGTGTCTTCCCGAGCTAACAAACCACCCTTCGCTACTTCGGACTAAGTTTCTCGTCTGCGCAGTACAATGAACGCCCTCCGACCAGCTTCTACTCGACCCTCACACCGACCAACACCCGGACCTGGAGTTGTCTTAGTCCGGAGTGACGCAACACGGAAGCCACCCACACCAGCCCTTACAAAGTCCTTCGACGACCCAGTCCACATCGACCCAGTGCTGCATTAATAGTCACGAGGACATCGTGACAACCGAGCGCCTGAAAACAGCCTACATCGATAGCCAACTCATCCACTCGATGTCTGTCCTTGCTGTTTCCCTCCCCACTTCTTATCCGCCTCCTCCAACGTCTACAACCCGTCACGTTGCCTGGTTCTCCACCCTATTGAGATATCACTCGTCCACCAGTCACTCTCTAGGGGGGAGCACTGTGGCGGCAATATCGTCAGGGCCACTAGCGCCGAAGCGCGCGTGCAAGACGAATCGAAATCTCGCGAGCTCTGGTCCTCCTCCTGAGCAGTTGCGTACTTTGTCTGTCTCCTCGCAACAGTACATTGCAAGCCTGATACTTACGGGCACTTGTTGGCAGCGGCGGCTTCACCGATGTCGTGCTGGTTGTCGTTGACGTCGTGCTGGTTGACGTGGACGTCGTGCTGGTCGACGTGGACGTCGTGCTTGTCGACGTGGACGTCGTGCTTGTCGACGTGGACGTCGTGCTTGTCGACGTGGACGTCGTGCTTGTCGACGTGGACGTCGTGCTGGTCGACGTGGACGTCGTGCTGGTCGACGTCGAGCTGGTCGACGCCGTGTTGGACGTGCTCGATGTCTGTGACGTCTTACTCAGGTCGGGTTCCGCTGTAAAACACAAAACGTAAGCGTAAAAACTGGATTCAAAATGCACTTTGGCAGTTGGCACATGAAATGCGATAGCCATGACCTACTACTATACTAGAGACCTGGACATCCGCAATGCTCCCAGCACCGGGGTAGTAGTTCTGGCAATCGAAACCGCGGCGATGTATGGTAGGCTGTGTTGACAACGACGAAGCAGTATAAGAGAGTATAAAGAGAGATAATAGCGCGTGCTTAGCAACAGCCTGTGTATCCCTGCGTAGCAGACTAAAGGCGGTGGCGGGGTGATTCCCTCTCCCCAATAATGCTATGTGGCGCTTGCAGCGGTCACTAACGTAACTAAGCCGTGACCCGTCTCTCCCATAGGGGATCGCCAGCTGTCCAGGTCTCTAGTATAGAGTAGGTCGTGGCGATAGCATTGTACTAGATAGCAAAACGCACACATACAAAATTGTCACAACCACTACAATATGTTTCCCGTACTCCGTTGTTATCAGGGATTGCAACCAAAACTGAACCCGAACACAATACGAACTGTGAGGGATCGGAAGTGAGATTTACACAGCGGATTGAGCCGCGTTCTCAAACAAATACGAAACCGAAACTGAAGAAAGGAAAACAGCCACCCAAGTGCGCGAGGTATTTCCTCCTCGGTGTTATTTCGAACATTCAGTTGTGTTAGGCCTTTTTGGCTACTTTAGGTTTCTTTCTGTCACCACCACCTCCAGCACCGCCTTGTACGCGATCTTCGTCATCCAGCAACCCCCAAATTTTTCATTTTGGTTTTCAGTTTTCAATAACGGCCAGTCTCTGAGCAAGTTATAACAAGGTGTGTGCGATGAGTGAACATAGAGTGTGTATTACAGCATAGACAACATTCAGTTCATTCAGTGACATCACGAGAAGGCCGGTTCGAGCTATATTTTGCTGTGTTGGGCAAGAAGCGGGAAAAACGCGTCGGGAAGATGATAGTGCCTGTGAAAGTCTACTGCACTATGTCCTTGTCGATTTTCGGGAAAGATGTTAGCAGATCTTAGTGTTAGATCTTAGATGTTACTAAGCCATTGCTCTTGTATCAGTAAACAGATACGGGAAACAGAACACAACAGAACAGATAACACAACGCGGGAAATGAATTGTACTGGGGTGGTGAGTGCCACAATTTCTTTCTACTTCTTTCCTTGTCTTTTCTTTTGTGTGTGGGAGGGATGTATGGGAGGGAGGTATGTACTGCCATACTATTGCATTTCGTACATAAAAACCCGCGATCGGAACAATGTTTTTTTTTTCGCTGAGTTCGGGTTCATGTTCAGGCATATTGATACGGTTCGGGTTCATCTTCGCAACAGCGCAAAATATCTGTTCGAACCGGTACCGAAAAGTGAATTTTGAGCAGATTGCCATGAATCAAAAGCAAGCACATCGTTACGATTTCCGAACACACACACACACACACATATATATATATATATATATATATATATATAGATTAGAAGCTTAGGAGGGCGGTTGACCACGAGAATGAAATAAGCAGGAAAAATCAGAAGACGACAAAGAGCTTACAGGAAAACAGTGTCCCGTACAGTGTCCCGTCGAAGGCAGCGCTGACTGCCGAAACGTCGACCCCTATCCCTATATATATATATATATATATATATATATATGTCTTTGGAAATCGTAACGATGTGCTTGCGATAGGTATATACGATGTACGATAGGTATATAATATCGGCGCTGCCGACACTGCAGTGGTTCACCTCAACATTGTGTTATAGATCCGCATTTCAGCTGCAACGTTACAGTACGTAGACTGCCTGCACCCCTACATCATCCATTACGTAACGCCACCGCGCAGAGCATGCTCGTGGGCATGAACTTTTGAAGGTGAGCGTTATTCGGGATTCCCGGCAGAGCATTTTCTTTTTTTTTCGAGATCAGTTCTTTTTATTCCTGGATTCGTCAAGTGCATTTGCAGTTTCATTACGATTGCACTTATTCCTGTTTCGTTAATGACTGTGGAAATATTCGAAGTTGGAAGTGTGCGCTGCATTGAAACAAACGTTGTGTCGCCCCTGGGGAAGATAAGCAGGCCTCTCCCCACTCCGTATTCCTGCGGTCCGGTCTTTGCGCCCCTCTTGGGAGAGCAGTATATGGGACCGCCCAGTCCTAAAACAGCTTCTTGCAGGAAAAGTGCACTATCGGCTCACCCTTGTTGCGGCTCGCTTGCTCGCGCTGCTTGCTCGTCGATAGTGTTCCCAACGGCCTTAGCCAATCGCAAACGTGCTTTCAGCTGTCATAGCCACAGAGACGGGCTACCGGGCCTCGTGGGAGAAAATGGTGCCGCAAAATTTGGGCGCGTGGGCAGAAATAGTGGGATAACTGATGTTCTGAGGCTGGAACAACATAGAAGGGACAATCACATACAAGGCCTCAAGTTGCCTAAGAAATTAACGATGAAAGATGAAAGTCACTGAAAAGGTTAGCCAGCTAAATACGGGAGCGTCGCTCTGGACAGCCGAAGAAACGGATCCTTGCTACCAGGTGCTATCATTCGATCCTGTGATTTGTTCAAAGTGGGAGACAGATGTTAATGAACAATAAAAGCTATACGTCATTAAACGAACATGAAAGCGATTACGGGTACACGGAACACGCGGAACATAAAAGACATCAGTGGAGTACAGAAAACGAGATTTCGCGAAGTCGGGAAAATTGTAAATTCTAGTCGTGGTCCTTCCCGGGCTGTAACTGCCTCTTCGGTTTTGTCTCGATAATAATCCAAGGGAAGAGACATTTACAGCCTCCGAAGAAAAAAACAAGGGTCACGCCGAAACGGCAGAAGGAAGGAAGCCACGGTTCAAGGGAGCGTCCACTAAAGGACTCCCAAGACAGAGCAACCACCAATAGGGAGAAGACGAGCATCTGTGTTCACTTCGTGCTCATTTTCCCACTTTCCCAGAAGCGACCGAGAAGCGATCGACGGTGTCGCATTAGACACTCTAAACTGTACTGACTGTACGGCGCCCCCGAAATCATAACGTTTGTGTAACGCCTGGGCTGTTCACGTCCATTTGGGACACGTTTGGGACGCGGTTAAGCAGTCGCATCTGGTTCTTCATAGCTGGTATGAAAGCAAAGCAGTATTTATAAGCAAAATAGCCCAGCGACATATTCCTACTACCGGTAGTGAGCGCGCTGGTGGAGGCGTATAGAAAGACAGATGCTATGAAGCGCCGAATTAACTTCGCCACAGAGATTCGCACACCTGTTTCGCTGCATGTGCTGCTTTTTGCTACTGTGCCGTTACAATGACAGCACCGTTTTTGTCTGCGCTTGCCCTCCCCTCTGAGTAACTGTTCCTGATGCATTATGCCCTGCAAACACCCAAGCAACCCACTTTTCAGGAGAGAAAGTGGGATCCAACAGCGTCCGCCTGTTATTCGTGCACCGTGGTTGTTACGGCTGTTGGATTGGTGTGGTCTTGGGTGGAGGGGTATCTGAATAACGACAACGCCATTGTTTCAAGGTAACGTGCTCAAATGATGCGGGAAGGCCATGAACCTGCCCTTTCCGAAGCTTCTACTGATAACTGCAGAATGGTTGACCCTTAGTCCTCCTCCACACCTTCCATTAAAGTGACGAAGAACCGCACCACTTCTTCCCGGTAGCGGGCCGCCGGTTTCAAATACTAGAAGATATACAGAGTGAATCGCAGCTTAACCTATCGCATCCGAAAATGTACCGTGCATTACAACAAAATGCAGGGACATTACACTAATTAGTGCCGGACTTTAGGTGTTATCGTTGAACGGCGATAAGACTGCACAAGATCTGTTCTTTGAGGGATAACGTCGCTGCACAGTAGCCTCAGTAACGTCAGTTTCAGGAATTTTACATGTAATATTACATAATACGGAAGAAAACGGAGAGTGGTACGACTTCTGGTCGTAATAGACGAAAATGGAGGAAGGGGGAGCTTTACAAACTAACTATTACTATCTGTTTCATATTTTTCACGAACTAGGAATGTGCATCTACAAGCCTAGTAGCAAGTTACACCAGTCTCAAGCAACAAGCCTGTTACCCGGTAGATGGACAAGCTGTTCCGAGTGTCTACACTTTCGGGTCGGGCATATACCTTGCTCCTTTCGTGCTAGGTTATCTGTAGTAAACCACACAGTAGATCATTTTACACCTTTATTTGCTCAAAAAAGGTGTATTCTTATAAAAACACCATTTTCTATTCCGCAAACGGTGCAAGAAGAGCATTACTAAAGGTGTAATATCGACATACACCACGTTTGATTCAATGTCGACCATTAAGGGTGTAAAGTGGGGCGTTGAAACAGGTGTTTACCGTCTAATACACCTTTTTTACACCCCATTTGAATTGGGAATATAGGCTCCTGAAGGCGCCCGAAGTCTCTTCAAGGCTCGGCACTCACGTTGGCCCCACAGTGTTACCAAGCTAACGAGGCGTGCCTGCGACGCATTGCGCTCCGGTTTAGGTTCTATGATGGAACCACGGCTGATAGTCTGCCGTGTTCAGGGTGGTGCTTGCCATAGAAGCAAGAACGTCGAACTGTATGTCTCGGCCACTGGTCTCGGCATGCTCCCGCGGAAGCTTGTATTACACTAGCTATTTGCGAGGGATATTTGCCAGCAAACAATTCCATCATTAAATGTGTTTTCAATAGAATACTCCACTTTTAAGGGTGTTTTGTTTTCAAACGCCCATTATAACAGTGTTTTATTAGGAATACACTTAACTAAAGGGTGCATTAGAAAACACCCATCACCAGTATAAAGGCAACACCAAAAAAGTGTGCGCCATGGGACAAGCTATTTACACGAAAAAAGTTTACCGCGCACCGAAACGTGTTTGCGTACGGAAGGGATTTGTGTATGAAATCCTCTTCCGCTTGCATGATCTCACAGGTGATCAGTGATTCAATCTTGTGGCTCGACGAGTGGTGCAGCTCCATCAGCACCCTTCAGCTTCAGCACCAGGTTTGCTTCCTGAGCAAACCAACTGCCTGACACTGCGCAGTGTTTTTTCCCTGGTTCGGCGTCTGAGGCGTCCAGGCTTTCGGTATGTCTTGATGTCAGAATCCCCTTGAAGTATGCTGTATTCCCCTGTGAGCACCTATTGACTACTGAAAGTAGGATACCAATAGACGGTCCATATTCGGTATTGCTCGACATGTGGCTGGTGACGGTGGCCAGTTTCTGTACATGTACATGAAGCTCTCCATGTACGTTGACCTACATTACTCACAGCTGCTGATGAAGCTGCAGATACTGTTTGACAAAAAGCCTCAGCCACCTAGCCATGTATGGCCACCTCAACTGCCTTATAGCACCTTCGGACGGAGGCATTCACACACACCCAATCTTGTTGCAGGTTGCCAGCCTGCCAGCACACTTCTGGACCCAGTCTTCGTCTCATTGGACTGCACGTAGACTCCAAAAGGAGCCAAATAATCTCTCCAGTATATCGGAGGGTAGATCGTCACACAAAGTTTCTTGGTTTTTCTGTTTGCTCAGGCAGCGCTCATTGCTTGAAAATGCTGAGCCGGCCTTCCCAAAGGGGCATAAGGGTTGAAAGACTCCTTGAGTATTATGTGGCCTGTGCCTTTACACAGGCATTGTGGAAACTTGTGAAACCAGCACTTCCCAATGACCGACTGCCAGGAACCAATGTTGGCTGCGCGACACTACGTGCAGAAGAAACCGTACATACATTTCTTCTCATGAAAAAAAGAAAAATAAAACAAGAAAGCTTCAACAACAAAGCTTGTTGCCTGGTTGAACGGTGAACACCGATGCTTCCGGTCTTTTTCTGAAGTCCTCGTGTCACTTTAGTTTTGATCTGGTGATATTTCACAAAGTCAGTTAGTCACCCAGTCTGAGGAGCTGTTCCTCCTGGTGCTTAATTGCAGGAGAATGACAGGCATATCCTGTAACCTTTCGGACATGACCACCGCGCCCTGAATGCGGCGACTAATTGCTTCCGAGAGAGCCCCGGGGACTGGTGTGTAAGCCTTAGCAATCGCCGCTGCCTAATATAGCGGACTTAACAGGACGGAAGAGAACGCAGACACACAACATCAGCAACATTGCGCGCTCAGAACCGGTCTTCTGTACGTGGAAGTGACCGTCAAAGGGTTTCTCAATTTCATCGTGATGATGCAGAACAAGGTGCATGGAGAGTACGAGAAAGACAACGTGTCTGTGTTTTCCCCCACCATATACGGCAAGACGCAGGTCAAATATCCGTTCTGAATTTCACAGCCCGTAAAAGAGTGACGCATAAGCAGCTGCCGGTTCTACAGCTCGTTTATTACGCGCATTGAGGGGAACGTCGTCCCGTTGAAAGGGACGATCTAGTACCCCTGCCCCTTTTAAGAAGTGTACCATTCGAATGTCCATTGTTGAAAATTGAAATTTTCAGCCCCAGCCCCCATTTCTTTCTACAGTCGCGTTTACAAGGGCGCATATACGTTGAGTGAAAGCAACAGTCGACTGATCGCAAAGATCGACTTGGGACAGTTTACATGGCAGGAAGCGATGCGCCTTAGTCCGCCGGGCAATTCAGTCGACTCAGTCGATGACAGCGCCACCAAGGCACTAAAGTGGTCACTTTGCAATTGCATACTGTTTGATCAGTGTGTTACTTCCTTTACTGCACCTATAAACATTAAAGCCTTCTACCAACGGCCCAGTCAATAAATCTACACCTGGAACGAGTCTTGTTTTGGCTGCATTGCATGCCAGTCTGGCAACAGCCCCACAAGCATGGAGGAAGGAAACACAGGAGCGGCCCTTCCAACTTTTTGCCATCGGGACGGGCGTGCCAGCTTCGCACTGCATTCTGGGATGCTCCTGTCTACCATGTGACCGCTCACGTGACCCCAAGAGCATGCGCAGACCAGCTGTCACAGCAGACGACGGGAGTCGTGATTGTCTTGCAGTTCAGATAACTGCATTGTGATGAACGCCGCATGTCCAGCTTTATTTGTGTGTGTTCGGAGGTTTACTCTTGGTTTACCCTTCTACTACAAGACCGGTCAGGGTCTGCAGGACAACCACGTAGGACTAGAAACATCATTCGTGGCAGCGATGTTTGAATGGCGACGTGGCTACGTTTCGTCTGTTTGATGGTGAAGTGGTAAAGCATGCCAGTAATCAAATTTGTACAACGATGGAGCAAATCAATTGAATCAGCAGCTGTAGCACAGCGGCAGCTTGCAAAGGAACGATTCAAGATGACTCTCTCACAGGCAGGGGTACGAAACAACCGGTCAGGTACGTGCTTACGGATGAAACGTATTCCCGTGGCAGTGCTGTTTTCTGTTGAACCACAGCCGCAACCGCGGTATGAACACGTTAACACTACGTTGTTTTTGCAGTGGTGTTCACATTTTAAGAGTAAATGACTTTGGAAAAGCATAAAAGCACGAAAAGCAGCGCTAGCAACAAAGCGTTGCCAAACCGAAACTTTAGAGAGAATCACGTGGTGGACAGGAAGTAATGGCGGTTTTGACAGGAGCGACCGCCAGAGGGGTCCCACGGAAATCTGCTCGAAACGGCCGCTCCTGTGTTTCCTTCCTCCATGCCCACAAGCACCATCGCACCATCCATCCGTCGCCATATTTATGTTGCGGACGGAGCACGGCGGCAGATGCGGTTGTGACATAGCGGAAACCGTCGGCACAGTCGACTTGCCCGGTTTACATGGCAAAGGCGAGACGACACCAGTCGTCTGATCTACGCCAACGTAGCGACTTATTTCTGCTGCGTTGACGTCCCCTTTAGGTCGATGTAGGCGGGTTTACATGGAGAGGGGAGATCGATCGACCTATCTCGCCCAGTCGACTTATGTCGCCTTCATGTAAACGCGCCTGATGAGCGTATTCAAGGAGCAGTTTCGGGACGAGTTCCTCCTCGCAGCTTGCAGCACGAACTCGGCATAGTGATGAGAGCCTTTTGGAATACATTCGGGCGATTCAGGAACTGTATCGAAGAGCGTACCCTCTCGTAGACGAAAAAGAGAAGGTGGCACGCGTTATCCGACAGTGCCACCCTCGGTTCAAGCCATATTTACGGGGTCGAAGGTTTACTTCCCTGTCGGAGTTAGCTGCAGAAGCGCGCAGCATTCAGGCCGACTTGCTAGCTGAACTGCGTTACCGCCCACCCCCTAGACCGGAGGAGACTCTGGAGTCTAGTTGTGCATGGGGCGGACCGGTACAGGCAACGGAGCTGCATCCCCGTTGGCAAGCAGGACCGAATAGCAGACCGTCGGCAGGTCCTTCACACCGCTCCCTCGATCCTTTTGCGCACGAGCAAAGGAACCGAGCGAGGCTTGTTGAGAAGACTTCGAGCGCAGGACACAGCGATAGCGAACGTCGCCGAACGTCAGGATACCGACGCAACGACAGGGCTGAGGGATCAACCCCACCGCGCTCTAATGGACTAAACATTGGGAGACCGCGTTGTTACGGTTGCGGGGAACACGGACACATCCGTCGGGACTGCCCGCATTGTACATCGGCCACCCCGAAAGAACCCCCCACGGAAACTCGGAACGCCCACGGCGGTAACCGCAGATTACGCAACCCCGTCGTCGGCCGGAGCGAACATTGATGAGAGGCAAGTTACTTCTAACCGTGCTATCTTTTCTGATAATACAGTGGCCTCGGTCCCACTTGTGTGCCGATTGCAAGACATCTGCAACATTGGACCGATCATCTTGGTGTGCGTTCTGGGCAAAGACGTTGCAGGTTTGGTGGACACCGGAGCAGCAATCGGCGACACCATCCACGATGGTGCCGGGAGCGAATCATCTCTGTACGGACGACCAGGACTCGTCTAAGGCTCGCCTCTGATGCGGTTGTACCTGCCGGTGACGCGGTACGCCTTACCTTGACTGTCGATGGACATCGGGTCAGACAACGCTTTTTTAACTTCCTGGACTGGCAGGAGCAATGATCCTGGGACGTGCCTTCATTATCCAGATGGGACCTGCCCTGGACTTGCGTCGCGGAGGCTACCAGCATGCATACAGCAATACTTTCTACCCATTCCTGGAGTGGACCACCCCTGGCGCGGACCAACGCCGGACTGGTGAGGGAACCCAGGACGACTGCTCAAACGAAACAGGGAACCGACTGGCAAATGCGATGAACCTAAGCAGCAAGCCGCTGGAGTACTTCGCGGTGCTGGACCATTACTGCCCGTTGGAACACAGATTCATCACGGAACAGAATACCGAACGCCTGTAGGTGCAACTGCTGCCTTCGATGAGGGTCTTCGAGGATGTCCAGGAACCTCAGAGCAACGAGAGAAATGCTGGAGCAAGCATTGCTACCCTTTTCTCTGATGTTTACGGAAAAACCAGGTTTGATCGACGTCTTGGAACACGGCATAGACACCGGCGACGCGAGGCCTTGGAGATGCAACCCGCGGCCGCTCAGCGTCCACAAGCGCAAGTTGCTCGATGCTGCGCTGAACGAAATGATCTAGACGGGTGCTGTGAGACCCTCGCGCAGCCCGTGGTACTAGCGGTGGTACTCGCTCCGAAGGAAGATGGAATCGCAAGATTATGCGTGGACTATCGCCGGTTGAACGAGGTGACGTTGAGAGATTCCTATCCGTTTCACTCTATAGACTCCCTCGTACACGCTGGAGTGTACGAGGTGTACGAGTGTATCTTGGACTGCAGTCGAGGATTCCTGCAGATACCGATAGCACCTAATGATGTTGAAAATACAGAATTTACCTGTCATAGGGGACTGTTCGAGTTGGTTCGACTTCCCTTCGGCTAGTTTTCAGCGAATGATGGACGAGGTGCTTGGCGATGCGAAGTACAACTTCGGCATGGGTTTTATGGATGCCGTAATAATTTTTTCACGTTCATTCCAGGAACACCCTTCAGACCTGAAAGTGTACGTTGGGACGTATGCAAGCTGCTGGGTTGACAGTCAGTCCTCGAAAGATGCAGTTGGCGACTAACCGCATCGACCTGCTCGGGTTGACAGTGGAGTCCGGCACGGTCAGGCCTCCGGCACGGTCAGGCCGAACGTGGACAAGCTGAAGGCTATCCTAGACTACCCTGGCCCGCAGGATGTAAAGAGCTTGCAGCGCTTCCTTGGTATGATTGGATTTTATAGACAATACATACCGCGGTGTTCAGACATGACGCAGCCATTAACCTGGCTATTGCGGAAAGGTGCGCGCTGGTCGTGGGGAGGAGCACAGGAGAATGCATTCTCCGCCCAGACGGAAGCAATAGCGCAGATCACCTGTCTATCTCCCAGATCTTAATCGCCCATTTGTAATGCAGACAGACGCGAGCGATTATGGACTGGGCGCAGTGTTGTTACAACAGCACGATGGTGAACTTCGGCCTGTGGCATTTGCAAGCCGCACGCTGACATCACCTGAACGAAATTACACCGTGACGAAGAAGAGTGCCTAGCTATCATGTTCGCACTGAATAAGTTTGACATGTATCTGGATTTGCAATCCAGACTGACCATCAGGCACTCGCCTGGCTGAGTAGATTGAAAAATACCGCCGGAAGACTTGCACGTTGGAGTCTGACGTTGCAACGGTACGACTTCGATCGAATATCGGAGAGGGACCTCTAACAAAGTGGCAGATGCGCTGTCCCGAGCACCTCTGCACTTGGAGGACCTCGTTACCACGCAGGAGCTCGTAGCCGCGGTTGGACAAGCCGGAACAGACAGAGAGCTGGCATGGGGACACATCGTCAGCCGGAAGGACATCGTGGAAGCCCAGAGGATGGACAGACTCTGTCAGCGTGTAGTAAGGTGGCTGGAGCCTATGGGGCCAGCGGACGCCGGAGACGCTGAAGAGAGGTTCGACTCCTATCAGCTGAGCGAGGATGGTCTTCTGGTGAGGTACATCCTCCAGGCGGTAGACGAGGAGATCGGTGGCAACCCTTTCAGGATCGTAGTACCACGAAAGGTATATAAGTTATTCCTCAGATATTTCCATGACTCTGCTTTGGCAGGTCACGGTAGCGGCAGCAAGACTTATTCTAAATTATGTCGTATCGCAACGTAGCCAGTCATGAGACAGGACGTTTTGCGGTTTACTCGCAGCTGTCCAGTGTGTCAGAAGTTGAAACCTAGGGGCGGACAGCCGCCAGGATTGCTGCAACCGATTGTCAGTCAGGAGCCTTGGCAGATAGCCGCATGTGACGTAATGGGGCCATACCCCAGAAGTCCTCGTGGTAACCAATACCTGTTATTCATTACAGATCACTTCACGAAGTGGGTTGAGCTCTATCCCCTGCGGAAGTTGGTGTCAGCTTGGATCTGGGATCGACTGCTCGATGTCTTTTCGCGGTTCGGATTCCCGGACCAGCTTATCACGGATAACGCCTCGTACTTTACAAGTAAGGTGTTCGTCGACACATGCTCGGCATTGAGTATTCGACATAAGAAGACGTCCCCCTATCACCCTCAGGCAAACATAACTGAGCGGTTCAATAGGAATATCAAAATGATGAAGGTAACGCTTACCACCAGGCATAAGGATTGGGACGCGCGTCTAACAGAGATTGGCTTCGCCACTCGTACGACAGAAAATAGGTCTACTGGGTTCGATTTTGGACGGGAAATAGTATTTCCACTCGAAAACACGCTACGAACACTGAGGGAACAACCCGGTCGCCCGTATGCACGATACGCGGAAGACATTCGCAACCGTCTTTCAACTGCAGTTCGTTGTGCACGTGAGAATCTTGTGGGTGCACGACTGGACCAATCATCCCAGTACAACAAGGGTCGACGCCAGGTAACATACAGCATAGGAGACTTAGTCCTGGGGTGGACGCATCCACTTAGCGACGCGGCGAAGGGCTTCTCTCGCGGACCGATGGGACGGGCCTTACCGGGTGAGTGCTTATAGTAACTTACTCCCGTTACTTATAGACTTGAACGTTGCAGTACAAGCGAAGTGTCCGGCCCAGTTCATATCACAGACCTCAAGGAATTCATCGATCGCATCTTGGAGCAGGACGAACGGCAAGAGGACTCCGGCACAAGTTCGTCGCGATCCCAACCTTTTCAACATCCCATCGACACGGAGTCTCAACCCGCTGAAGATAGGACATCCCTGGGCGGATTACCGGGGTTCCCTCGTTATAACCTTCGCCCCCGTAAACCTCCAAGGCGATGTTTTCTTTGTTTTTTATGGAGATGCGGCATTTCTCTACCCGCCGTCCTGCGGCCCCTCGTAGCCGTAGGACCACGGACGGCTAGTCAGTCTACGTCAGCGTCTTCGTCAAGGAAAACTTCTCGGCAACTGCAGCACCTGTGCTCCGTGAGTACATGCACTCATCCACCTGTCAACCCACTGCTCCGGCGTCCTCCATTCCCAGCGTCTACAGCAGCAGCATCCTCCGTCGGGGACACTTCACGGTACCCCTCCAGCCGAGGACTCTCCGGTACCAGCTCTCACCAACTCCCCATAGAGCCCATAGTATAGGTAAATTCACACAACACTGGGCACATGGCCAATGAGAATGCAGCGGTTGCTCCCTCAATCCTCCAATCAGAAGTCTTTCCGTCCGGCTCGCAGCCCGACCGGTTCTGGCTGTTGCTGACTTCTGCTTTCCATACTGGTCTGTACCGGCTACCCCTGACCTCTAAGTCTACTAGCTTTCATGCACGCCGTAAAGTTATTCCATGATCCCCAAACAACTGTCAAAAGTGTCGTAATTAACAGAAATTTATTTAAGTCATTATACTGACACAGTCGGCAGGTTGACGCATTTACATGCACTGAGCGTAGAATCCATTGCGTAGCACTTCCTAGAGTTCAAACTTGCAAAACACGCATATCGACACAGCTTATTCCCAGCAACGAACAACTGTCACATACTTGCGCACAATCTCTTGATCATGATGTCCTTGCCTGCTACACGTCAAACATTAAATGCTGGTGCTTCATGAATCCTATTTTCTTGTCACCGCTATGCAGATCTGACGGCGCTCGAACATGTTCATCGAGCCAGAATTCACGACAACACTTCACTTTGAAATCCGATTGGCTGGTCGTAGACCGATGCTTGTATCGAGGGACAGTACAACACGATCGAAGACACCATAATACACGGATAAGACGGCGAACGCGCTTGCCTCCCAACGAAAGACACTGCCGACCCGGCGTCCGCCGTTCAAATTTCAAATGAAACCGCCGAGGGAGTACGCAGCACGCAGGCGAGGAAGCGGGAAGTGCAGTTTTCAATTTCCGGCAACCAATCCGGACACGCTTGTGGCGCCCGACCAATAGAGAGGCACGGATTGCTCCGTGCGCAGTAACACGGATTTTGATACAGATTTTGCGAGAGCTGTGGGGGGCTGCCGGCACCACAAAACTTGGCCGCGGCTGTCCTCTGCATTCACCGGTACGCCCCCAGCTGCTAGCGCCAAATGTCGGAGTACGCAACGCCGAAGACATTTTGCTGGACATCGCCGACCTGGCGGAGTTTTGAGGAGGGAGAGATGTGGGACGCCATCAACCTGTCGGAACGCTTATCGCAAGTCACGCAAGTGTCGTGATTCATGGGGGCGTGACGGCACCGGCACCTGCGTTATCAGCTCACCCGAAGCAGGCAGTGCGCATTTAAGACCAAGGAAGCGAGGGAGGCAGTGGCTAGTCTGGAGGCAGCAGCGGAGCAGTTCTGATTCTGTTCGAGTTCAGGTCTGATTCTGCTGCACGTAAACGTCGAGATAAGCTGGCGCAAAAATAATATTCTCAGGCTGAGAGCTCCGCTGCTTTCACATCGTTCTACCTGTATCATTGACCGTGCTGATACAGGTAGAACGATGTGAAAGCAGCTGAGCTCTCAGCCTGAGAATATTTTTGGCGCCAGCGTATCTCGACGTTTACCTGCAGCAGAATCAGACCTTGGAACACTCGTCCAAAGTTTATATATTGTATCCCGGCAACCTTGTCCGCGTAGTAGGTATGCACATACATTATCACGTAGAATAATTGGACTACAGTACCCGTTCGAGTGAATTTCGTTTTTTCATCGTCTATTACGTACTACTTTTTAAACCGGTGTTCATTTTCATTCTGCGCTAAAAGAATGAGAGGAAAACTGTCTCTGATGAGACTTGCGGACAAAACATGGCGTGACGGGATCCTTGAGCGAAAGTTCGGAGAGGGGGGGGGGGGGGTCACAGCCACGGTGAAAACTCTAGGAGGGGGTGGACTGTCCCCCCTGCCCCCACGTTCCGACGCCCCTGATTATCCAAAATTACGACGATCCCTAAACTAAACGGGAGAAGCTTTCCAATCCAGGGCTCCGTAACGAACCGACAACAGTAAAAAACGACAAAGAAAAACAAAAGGAAACAGCAAAGGAAGGAACGAAGGAAGCGGCGAAAAAGGTATATTCGCTGGAACCGCAACGGGAGGAAAACCATTGCAAACACGTTTTTCTTGTGCGGGCCATCGGCATTTAGCAGCCTTTGCTGAGCCCTGATGTGAATTACAAGCCCAAGTAATGACAGATGAGCAAGCAAGCATCCACGTCGTTTGAAGTGCAAATTGTTGCGCCCAACACTAGCGCCACCTTCGCGTTCACCTAAAATTGCTCCTCTGTTGAACATTGAACTGCCCTACGCGGCTCGCATGACCGCGCCCATGAAATCAGCAGTCAGCTGTTGTCGTTTTCTGGAGTGTACACCAAACTGTTCACAGTTCTTCGACTGTGCCTGTGTGTGTGTGTGTGTGTGTGTGTGTGCGTGTGCACGTGCGCTTGTTTGGGAAGCTTGAGCTCTGCCCTGACACATATACAATAATATAAATCGCATACGACTGTGCGCAAGTGACGTATGCTGTAGGTTGGGGGTTCTCGTCGTGAGACAAATAATGCGACGGACTCGATCGAAAGCGTTGCTGTACCTTAGCTCGGTTCCCGCGTGTTTGTGCGCTGAACTGAACTTGCAGTTTTGTAAAACAACTTCAATACATTGCAGTAGCAGTGAGATAGTTTCCTTAGTTTTGTCGCATATTGCGTTCACTTCATCTGCTTTCTCTTTTCCCCAAGTGGTGTAACCCCCGCTTCGACATTGCGGCCTCCCTAAGGTTAATGTGTCAGTTTTGGAAACACTGAGGTATACTAATATTGTTACATGTGACACATTGTAGTGTACTGCAGCCAGCTTCACCGTTTGACTGATAATTTGCACGGTTACTTCTTTAATATTATTTGAATAACCTTGATCTGATGCTGTGCCATGAAATAGGATAGAAATCCATTGTCGTTAAGTATTTTTCCTTTACAAATGTGCTTTAGTAGAAATGCTTTTTAGAATATGCTTTAATATCGTACATTGGAAATACATAATTGGATACAATGTATCAGCTTGAAAATTGCTTCAGGTGAGTTTCAGTGAAATTCATTGTCGTCCTACGAGGGCTGTTCAAGTCAAACCGGGACTTTGTCTCATGAGTGTACAAATGGTTCGCGTTACTTCTTTTTCGTCATTTCCACACGCGACAGGCCAACGCGTTCACCATATGGTGGTCCAAAGTTTGCACAAAACAGAAGACACGTGCTGGACAAGACGGCAACAACGAGGTGAGCGCGCACATCGAGCAGCGAATTGTTATGAAGTTTCTCGTGTATGAAGGCACAAAGACATCTGAAATTCACAGAAGGCTTCAGACTCAGTATGGCCAGGATACACTTAGCCGCAGCAAAGCATTTGAGTGGTGCAAACGGTTCCGAGACGGCCGTACAACAGTGCAGGACGATCCCGGCCGGGGCGGCTCAGAGTCCAGTGTCTGAGTTCATGAGAACATCACTTGTGGAGAAAACTTATGGAGCACCTGATCCTCAAGGACCGACGGATAACATGTCTCGAACTGGCTCGAAAGACGGACCTTTTTGTGGGAACGTTGAACTCTATCATTCATGAACACCTCCAGCTTACGAAAGTTAGTGCCCATTGGGTTCCGAGGCAGCTCGCCGTGTTTGACCGGCAGAGAAGATTGGAAATCTCCCAAGAGCTAAGGCACCGTTTCGACACTGAAGGACAGATGTTCTTTGATCGGATCATCACGTGCGATGAAACGTGGGTGCACCCTTTCACTCCTGAGTCTCAACGCACATCAAAACAGTGGAAGCACCCGGCTCGCCAGCTCTCGAGAAGTTTCGAAGCACCCCGTCTGCGGGTAAGGTCATGGCCACGGTTTTCTGGGACAAACACGGTTTTCGGGGCTGGCGTTGTTCATGTTGATTTTCTGCCCAGTGGTACCACCATCAATAGTACATATTACTGCCAGGTTCTCAGGGATGTGCATAATGCGCTGAAGCATAAGCGGCCGGGCTTCACACCAAAAGAGTCCGCCTCCTACAGGACAATGCACGCCCGCATACTGCGCATCTCACGACACGGAACTTGGCTGGGAGTTGCTGCCGCATCCCCCTTACAGTCCAGACCTCGCCCCCAGCGATTTCCATCTCTTCGGGCCACTATAGCAAAAGCGAGATTCATTGCGTGTGATAGAATCCCGAACTACGAATTTTTCTTTTAAGTTTAGTTAGGAAAGTAAAACAGCCTTTAAAGTTGAGCATCGCCAACAAAATTTATTTCGCTCTGAGGACGCTTTCAAATTTATTCGGATGGTTATTCTGTCACTTGAGTGACTTGAGTGTCACTTGAGCCTTCTGTGTGTGCGGAGCCGCTCCAAAGATTGTTTTGAAATTTTGTACCGAAAAATGGTTGTAAGTATATGTAAGGAAAAAAAATTACTCTGTTATTTCTTGTGGTCTGTGTATACTGACATCAACGTCATCACCACGTTACACAGGTCCCTATTGAAAGCCAGTCACAAACGCTGACGTCTGAGATGGACCTGACTTGCTGTTATTGTTAGTCATTTTGTGGCTAACTAGAGGTCTTAATCGCATCAGTCTCACAAATCAGTATTTATGAGCTGCATTTACTAGCGACCTGGTCCCAGAAATTGAGGTACGGTACCCGACATAGGATTACGGGACACGATATCGGCGTAATTTTTCTTCGGCGTGATACTGTGGTCGTCTACACGACAGGAGAAGTGGAAAACAGAAGAACAATCCGTTACTGCTTCTGCTTTCTACTTGTCCTCACGTGTCAGCGGCGGCACTGTCACGCTGAAGAAAAAGTACGACGACTAGGCGTCCTTTAAACTTAACATAACATCCTTAACATAAAGGACAGTGAATATACTTCCTTAAGGCTACGATAGAGCCTCTAAGCAGAGGATACAGAATTCAAGGCAACAGTAACCTTAACAGAAAGGTAACGTGATAATTCCATAAGGCTACACACAAGCCTCTACATAAGGGTTACACTTTGTAAAAGGGGCCGCACTCTAAACATCAAAGTAACCGTGATATTTTAAGAGGTACACCGTAGCTTTTATTCAAAAGAAACGAAAGGGAACAATTTAACAGTTCTAAATAGAGATAATTTCTTGGCAAATTTTTTGCCTTTACTGTAAGGGTACGAAGCTAAGAGTGTAGGGTCGGTGGCTGTGGAGACTCGCTGTGTTCCTCGATGTAATTTGTCTGTGTTAGCGTGCTTGTCGTCTTCCGTGTCAGTTTCTGCGGGTTGTTGGAGTGTTGTCGTTTGCTGTGTGTATGTGCGTGGGTGCAGTGGTCGTTGTGGTCCCCTTTGATGCCATCGTGTGTTCTGGGGGTTTGCGGTGCTGGCACTTAAAGTGTGAGCTGGTTGAGGATGTTGTGTTAGAGCGTTTGTCAGTGCAGGACGGAATCTATGGACCATTAGGTGTTTGAAGTTGTGTGCCATAGCTCGTACGCCTGCGTGGTTTGGGTGGATGCCGTCCCGAGCGAAAGCTGCGTGCGTGAAAACCATAACGTTGGCGTTTGCCTGACGCATGTGGACGAGGTGGTTGTTGACAGCGTGTTCGCGGCGTACCGCGACCGGTACAGCAGCGTGTGGCTCGGGAACATGCCGCTGGTGTATGCCCGAGGAGGATCGTCGCGAAGCGTGAGGCGGCGTGACGCAGTGAGAGTGACTATGGCGTGGTGAGAGTGATGTGGTGCGGGAGCGGCCTCGTGATATGCCAGGTCTTGAATGCTGAGCGAAGAGCGTCACCGCCTAGCGAGTCCTCGAAGGAACTATGCACCGTGCCTTCAGTGATGGCTTCCGGAGTGATTCGCTGGTCGTGGGAAAATTTGGGATGGGGAGGGGCCGAATTACGCCGAAAGTGGTGTTCTTTATTCCTGTCACCAAATGTTGAGGACGATGGTTTTCCTCCACACGAGTCCTGACCGGCGATGATGGAATGTCCCGGCGGGCAGATGGTCATGGCGGAAGCACGTCTTCATCGTCGTCCACGGGCCGCCACAGTACTATCTCAGCGCCTGGTCTGTTATTTGTGATGGAGGACACTAGTGCTTCGAATTCCTGGATGAGGTGTTATGCTGTGGACTATTTGATGTCCCCTTGTCGTTCGTCCCTACGTGGAGTATGAAGTGCTTGATGTTCGGTGGGGCGGCGGTTACATGTGTCATTATGTCTCGTATTCTTGCGCCGCTTGAAAAATGTATGTCAGGTCCGTGCTCTCCGTGCGATGGGATGTGGATGTGATTTTTTCAACTCCAGATAAGTTGAGAAAATTGTCCGGGATGAAGCCTGTCGATGATGCTGTTGTTGGTACGTGTACTATTAAGCATAGGAACCCGCCATTACAGTGTACAACAAATGTAGTCTATAAGATCCCGCTGTCGTGCGGGAAGTATTACGTCAATGAAAGAGTAAAAGAGCATTTATATAATGTGTACAACAAAAGAGAAGGATTGTTGGCACTCCACTGCAGGTCAGGTGGGTGTGCACCGACCCAAGCAGCACAATGTACTGAAAGTCGGGTGCAATATGGGTGGACGGGTAGGTGGAAGACCTTGAACATACTCATGAAACTAAAGAACATTGATAAGACACATACCGTCCACCCCTATTGCACCCGACTTTTAGTGCATTGTTCTGCTTGGGGAGGGTTTCAGACACGATCTGCGTGTCAAGGTCTTCTTGTCGATTGACACGGGAGACAGTGGAGGCAAACGCAATTGATAAGTTGGGTGATGAATGTGTGGCGACGCCGTCGACCAACCTATCCGGAAAGGAGATATCATTTCATGATAGGCAAGCCTCATTTCTCCGGCGGAACGAAGTGTGACGGCAGGTTTTTGTGGGTTCTGTGTGGCCTTATGTGTCCATGTACATTTTTCCAAGTGTTGAAAGAAAGCGCCACTCCCTTCTGTGTCCGTGTGTTTTTCGCGCTACTCTACTACAAATAAATTATTATTATTGTTGTTTTACGTAAAACGGCCATAGTTTGGTTTTACGACAGTGGAGTCGTGGCTTTTTCCTGCCGAAGAAAAGAGGGATGTTTAGTGGAGTGGCTTGTGAGAGCCCCGTTTAACGAGGTTTTATAATGGATTGCTGGATGAACTTGAGAGACTCGCCCCGTGGTTGGTCTAGAAGACGGCAGAATGTAAACGCGAGGGGGATAGCAGCGGTCTGTCCGCCGGGGAAGTTTGGGAATAGTGGAGGTGGCAATAGCAGCGGTGTTGGCACCACGATCGGCCTGAAGTGTCAAGTGCAGGTTGCAGTACAGTGCAGTTAGATTATTTTTGGGACGTGTGCAAGTGTTGTGTGCCACGCTGTGACGTCGAGAAAAATTCCAGAAGATACCCAGCCGACAAGAAGACGTATCAGGCCTCTTCGAAGAAGATTCGCACTTCCCCACACCTGCAGCTAAGTGAAGTTGACGAGACTGACGTAAAAATGGTTCAGTTAGGTTGCCTGCCTAGCAATTTTGAGTTGAAGGATTTGTACAACTTGTTGGGTGTATCTTTTGTGCATCTTGTGGAGAAGCCTGAGTGACGAGTTTCATTTTAAGTTTCTTCGGCGTAGAGTGTTTTTAGAATTTGCTATTTTTTGCTATTTGGTATAGATCCATCATAGTAAACTAGCACTGCAACGAGGACTGAAAGGGGAGAAGACAAACACTGCTCTAGACTTCCAACAACGACTAACTTCACGGGGTCACTATGCGTCAGCCAGGCAATGTTCCTGGAGAAGTGGGACAAAGGGATTTGATGTGTAGACTGGAATGTGACACGTGGATGATTACAACGGAGGCATTCATAAAAGGAACATGTTTCGGTGTCAATAAAACATCATGTTGTTGGAAGTCTAGCACAGTATTTGTTTTTTTCTCCCCTGTCAGTCCTCGTTGCAGTGCTAGCTTACCACGATAGGCTCTTGCTGAGCTCCAGACCGCGTCAGGAAAGCTAGGTTTAATTGCAAGAGGCAAAAGGATTGCGGATCAGACGATGTTCGCTTCCCGCCCCGGGGAATATAGTTACAGATTTTCGTTTGATTTCGCGTCCTACGGTCGTCCTGCGCCGCGGCTCCGGCGTAGACATACATTTCATGCTGCTCCTGTTGAGTCTTCCATTGTTGGGCTGCCGCATCGGCGACAAGTTTACCGGACAGAAATATCCTTGACTGAAAAAAACCCACAGAAAAAGCCCGCGTTCTCGCGGGAAATGGCGTTCGTTGATCTATTTCCTTGTTTGTGAAATATGTACAAAAGCTATGTAAATTGTGTTGATAATTACAGTAACATTATCTGCTCACTGACATATTCATACAGGGTGACATATTCATACAGGTGTGCTGTACAATTATGCACATGTTGTAATTTGCCTAGAGCACCTTTTTAATTTGTGTACCGCCCCTGTATTGCATGCATGAGAGCTCAAGGAAAACAAATGACGATGATGATGATGCTTATGGTACCGTAGAATTATGGTAGAATTTTTTCCCCGCTCTCTTAGTCGACAAATAGTTCCGATGCCACTGCGTACCCCCATCCCCTCTGCAGGTCGGTACGTCCAGGTATGCCTGAAGCACTTACCGTGCGACGTACTTATGTCCCCGTGTTCCGAGGTGGTGGTCGGTCCTGCGGAAGAACAATCAATCGATTTCAGTCCACCTGAAGGATCCATTTGGCTTATGTCTCCCGATCATATGACCAGGCGCGGATCTAGGGGTGTCTAGGGGTCTACACCCTCCAAATCCCAGACTTGAAGATGCGGTTCAATGGGCAAATCCCAGTACGCACGTGGCACTTGTCCATAGCGGACCCACCCACGGGAAAATCCTAGATCCGCCCCTGCACATTGTGGCAGCTTAGCTGCCTTTGCAAGGATCGACGGTAATTTTATCTGGTCGTGATTGTGATTGTCTATAGGTTGCGTTTAAGTATTGCTTTGATGACAAACAAACCGATCATATCGCCCTCAAATGTCCACTGCCAAGTATATCTAGCAGTTTGCTGCGACTTTTTTCCCCCGCTCCCTTAGTCGAAAAAGATTTTATCTGGTCGTGATTGCGATTGTCTTTAAGTTGCGTTTAAGTATTGCTTTGATGACAAACAAACCGATCACATCGCCCTCAAATGTCCAATGAGAAGTATATCTAGCAGTTTGCTGCAACTTTTCTTTTCTCGCTCAGTTAGTCGAAAAATAGTTCCGATGCCACTGCGTACCCCCATCCCCTCTGCAGGTCGGTACGTCCAGGAACAATGCCTGAAGCACTTACCATGCGACGGGGTCACGTAGTCACTTTCTGTGGTTGTACTCGTTTCTGCGGAAGAACAATCAATCGATTTCAGTCCACCTGAAGGATCCATTTGGCTTATGTCTCCCGATCATATGACCAGGCGCGGATCTAGGGGTGTCTAGGGGTCTACACCCTCCAAATCCCAGACTTGAAGATGCGGTTCAATGGGCAAATCCCAGTACGCACGTGGCACTTGTCCATAGCGGACCCACCCACGGGAAAATCCTAGATCCGCCCCTGCACATGATGGCCGCTTAGCTGCCTTTGCAAAGATCGCCGGTGATTTTATCTGGTCGAGATTGTGATTGTTTTTAAGTTGCGTTGATGACAAACAAACCGATCGCATCGCCCTCAAATGTTCACTGGCAAGTATATCGAGCAGTTTGCTGCAACTTTTCAAAATTATAAACTTAATCTTCGGTCGAAAGTTGCGGGCAACTAGCAATTGACAATACACTACACTAACAACTTTGCTCTATCCTTGGAGTCGGGCCCGCAAGCAGCTCTTGTCTTGGCTCCTAAACCCATATTCAACAACACGTCACCGTAAGCCCGGCCACCCAGACCGCATTAGGCAGCTAATTCCTCGCCATGCACGACCATTACTGGGTACAATCGCGTGTCTCTTCTATTCCTTGAGCGACTCGAGAGGCTGTTGTGTGGGCAATACGTATGATGCCACATGACAATCACATATGGTTCTCTAACCGTTCCCTGTTCCTCGTCTGGGGATGGACATAAGACAGACGTTCGCAAGAACTTTTGAAGCTGCTAGAAGCGTTATGTTCTCTACTACTGCACTGGAAACCTTTTAACGATCGAATCGAGCCACATTACGACGACTGTTACTATTCTTCCGGCTACATATCTCGCGCGAAAAGCGTTGCCGTATTGGTAGCAGCGCACCACGTTGCGGTTTCTGATGAAAAGAAATGAGGTAAAATAAAACGATGCTAGACTATGTCTATGCTGTGTCATCACACCCTCCTACATCGGTCCTTGATGACCTCCTAGGAACAACCAAACATTTATCGTAACAATATGTGAGAGTCCCATTTTAACCAATGTGTGTGTGTGTGTGGGGGGGGGGGGGGTTACCCTGAGGACCGATTTCGCCCTCCCGCGGACGTCGTGCCAGTCCCGGTGTGATAACCGTCCGATATCTCAGGCATGACAATGTTTCTTAGCGAAGAGCCTCGAGGGCAGAGCGTTAGAGCGCTGGATGTGGCCAGGACCAAGCAATTTCGTGAGAGAGGGGGGGGCAGGAGTCGAGCTCGTTATGGAAGGTTCGGGAAGGTTGGTAGAGTGGGGAATGGAGAAAAAATGTGCTCTAGATCTTCAACAGCAGCGCATTGCTTGCCGTGGGAAGAGGCAACTTGTCTCAAGCGGTGCTGTGAAGGCCACATCGAGGTACATTCGACGATAAAAGATGAAAGCCACTCTCGTTCGATGAACTAATCTGTCATCTTGACGAGAGATATGTGCAGGCATGCGGAAAGCTAGCGCTGGATCAACTCTGCTCAGCATGGCGGGGGGGGGGGGGAGATGTCAGCAGTCCGCTGGGGAGTAGCCAGAGGAGTCACGAGGCGACGAAGCACGGATCGGCGATCTCCTCTCAGCAGTCCGCGTCTGTGTCCGAGACGAGAGAGCTGCTTCGGCGCTGTTGCTGTCAGCCTGTTCATTGCCTTCGACACTGCAATGGACTGGAACCCATGGAGAACGAGCCTATGCCCTGCCTTGTAGACGAGTTTGTAAGCCAACACAGCCATAACCAACAGTGCGGAGAAACCTCAGATGCCAGAATTTTCAATTGCTTGCAGGGCAGATGTTGAGTCAGTGAATACCACCCAATTCCGTGCGGTAAATTGAACGATGTGCTGCAGAAAGAAGAGTGCGGCAAAAAGTTCCACAGCTGTGGATGAGGGTTCATGCGAAAGGCGACAACCGTCAACTACGGCTTCGGATGGGGCGACGAACGCCGACGCGGACTTGCCATTTTAGATGCGCCATCTGTGTATGCGGCGGCAGAGGTAGAAAGCTTCGCGTCTATACGAGAGTATATAGCTGCGCACAAAGGACTTGAGGGGGAACCTTATCTCTGCGGTCCCGGAGGTCCGGAAGACGTGGTAAGGTGGGTGGCACAGGCACGGATCAGTGTGCGGTCGACAATGTGACGTCCTTAGATATGAAATCACTGAGAGCCTAGCGTGTCCTCTGCGCAACGCGATGGAAATCACTTTCGGGACGGTATCGAATTTTCCTGAAGAGTGGGTGACGGGGTATGTGCGCACGCAAACCTAGGAAGTGTCGAGCCGTTTCCCGCTCATGGAGGACCTCCACAGGGAGTTCACCAGCTTCAGGTAGGTCTTGCTTGTTTCAGCCATTCTTGGAACTCAAAGGCAGCGACCAAGGCTTCGGGCGAATAGGGTCCGAAGGATATTTAATGATGTTGTAGACACTCTGTGCAAGAGTGGGAGGCTGTAAAGCACAGTCGCCCTCACCAAAGCCGCGTGAACGGCTAGAAGCGAGCGTTGATCACAGTTTCAGCCCAAGCCAGAAAGATCTTGTATTCCACAAAGCCATCGCTGCACTTTCGTTTCAAGGTGCTTAATGTGGCGTGCCCAGCGCAGGTTCGAGTCCAGTGCTACACCAAGGAAGTGATGGGAACGCACATGCTCGAACTTTTTTTGCACCCACCCAAAGAGTGAAATTATGGATAGCATGAGTGAAAGGGAACTCGACGCACTTTTCGGGCGAAAGGTCCATTCCAAGTCGCGAAAGGTAGAGATGAACATTGTTTAAGGCTTGTTGCAACGATGGCCAGTGCACTTACTTGCTAAGCTCGCAATGAAGCGCACTAAAGAAACCCATTTCAGAAGACTTTTCGCGATGTCTTCGCGATAGTGCCCCAAGGTGCTATCGGGAGTTTACGTCAACACGCGATCGTATAAGTCACTAACACGGCACTGACTCCAAACGCGGCATGTAGCCTTATCATATAAATGCTATAAAGCAGACCACATCTGACGCCTTTGAATACAACGAGATTGACATCAAGTGTACTTGCCGTTGGTGTACGGGCCAGGCGCTAAAGAAAGAACGAATACATTTTAGGAATTATCACACGTAAAAAAGATGCACAAAAACATCGAAGAAGAGCAACAGCCAGGAAACAGGAAGGTTCATGGAGAACCCTACACCCTTTCCCTTGTTTCACATACGGTTCGTGCGTTTGCCTGCTGTCGACTAACAAGGCATTACATCAGCAGTATAACTTTGCGGTTTGCATTGATCCAAATGTTTAACGCCTGAACGGATTCTTCCGTGAATTGGCAACCCGAATTGAGGGATGCCACTTTTGGGTGAAATTGACCTCGCTGAGACGTTTGTAGGGTGCACACTAAGTTGTTTTGCAGGAAATGCAGTTGCATCACTGTTTGTACTAAATCGGTACATAGCTAGTTCGAGTAAATGAACCTGCTCCCGAATTTAGCAGACAAGAAGGTCTTCCGGAATTTATAGCACATGTTTAATATTTACCCTATTCTTACCTCGAAGACTTCAGGTTGTAATACGCAGTAATATGAAATTGCCATACACTACTTCAATATGTGTGACATACTACACGTGTAGATACTACACATGTAGGAGGCGGGGATAGCAGTTCACTCATTCGACCACACGCTATTTAAGTTCTACTATTCAAAACTCACTGGGGCTAGATGAGCTCAGGCTGGTGGATGAACGACAAGGTCTTGTAAAATGATTGTGAGCAATGTGTTAGAGTAAGGGCCTAATACGAGACTCGGTGGCATGCTATTCAACTGAAGATGCAGTGTTGCTCTCTGAATTGTAAACATGCAGTTTTCACCGCTTCTGGTTTGGTGACAAAACAACATCCGGTTTCATAGCAAACGCGCTCAACGCCAAATACTGCGCACACGTCCAACAAACTCCCCAAAGCAGTTATACTGTCGTTCCGCGAGCAGAGCACCTATATCATCATCACCTCATCATCAAGCATCTATACTAAGAGAAGTCCCGCCCACAAAGCGTCCGTTTTTCATTGATTGACATCATTCGCAACCAGTCTCGTGAAGAATTCGTCGATGTAGATTGACAATACGGGAACACTGGCCAGTCATACAGAATGACATCGTGAGGGCTGGTTGAAAACAGGTGTATGATGTGCACCCCTTAAGTATTAATCAATTAATTAAGGCATAATGAATTAATGCAAAAGTGCCGAAATAAAGTCATCCCAAAAGCGGAGCAATAAATATAGATCGCTACGAATTACTTGCAAACAGTGCAAGCAACAAGTTCGGAATGTTACCAGCAGCCCCGGTTTTGGCAGTTGCACTCGACTGCGAATCTTTGGCAGCTCAGAGAAGTCGATGAGAAGGTCATTAGTAACCTGTAGTAAGACATTCAGAGGCAAAGCTACAGTGTGCTCGTTTTCACGTATTTCTTGCTCTCAGGAGGACATCCTTACGGATAGAATATGTCACTCTACAGACTCTACGACGAAATACCTAAAAAAAATGTTTGAATAGGGGCGCAAACGAAACAGGGGGCAATCTGCGCTTTTCTCCCAGATTTTGAAAGTGAAGGCTAATTAGCAATGTTGTAGTTGTACGCTCTCTTCGAAAGGATCTCGATCCCTCTGATGCCGCCGAACACTCCCTCCGTGTACCCTTCACAGCTTTAAGGAAGGAAGAAAGAAACGAACGCCCTGGGGCCCCATCTTCAACATGTTATCCCATAACGCGCGTTAACTGCACATCACTTCGGCCCGTGATTCACTACGTGTTCTTCTGCGAGCATTCCGAGCGTTATCGGGTCCCTGTAGTAAATAGTGAGTTTTAGTATACCGTTGATAAAGTTATCGTCTCTATCGGAACCAATCGCACTCGTGCGTGACTCAGAATCTTATCCACTGACTGGTTCCGATTGATAAAGTGAGACGCTAGCCACGTTATCAACGGTCTGCTAAAACTCTCTAATAATAAATACTTACGATAAACGGGGATACCTCCATCCCGAGTGAAGATTAAAATGTCTGAAAGAGTGAAAAAAATAATTCGTTGAATCTCTACAACGCATTCCACACTATAGGCTGCGTTGAGCTTGCTGGGACCGTGCAACAGGGTTTCCCTCTACAAAGAAGCCACGAAAATGCCTACAACCCCCCGGCCCCGGATGATTGGCTACAAGCGTGCTATAAAGGATGTTCCAGTTAAGGGATGGTCTCGCACAGATCGACTGATTCCGAAACTTAGCGGAAGCTATATCACGGGTGCTACAGGAACATAGTCGCGAAAGTTGCATCCAAAACACCGACGTGATTTTCGAAAAATGTACAGAAATATGCCGTAATAGCAGACGCTGGAAGCTGCAGCTCGATTAACTCCCTCTCATGCAACGACGGGAGTGACATCGTTATACGGTGACCACGGTGGAAGGTTGGGGCGACCGAATAACGAAAGAGTTGTTTGCGATTGGAAGTTGCCATGCGCCACGTGGCAATGTCTGACAGCGAATTTGGCGGTAGTGACAGGTCGATCTCACTGAGCGGTGAAGATGAGTTCATCAGGCGAGACCGACTGAATTAGGAGACGTCGATGACCTTAACGCAGCTGGCCCTTTGCAGCAACAACGATGGCCAGCGATTAACCCATCGACAAATGCGCACTTTTATGCGTTTCCTGATCCTGATCGTGACACCGCTTCTGAATTCTAAATTGTACAAACGTTGCAGGTGTGTCTGTAGCCACCGCTCGCCCCAAGAGGCTTACGAGCACATATACTCTATGGCTGTAGACAGTGACGACGCCGGATGACGCTGCATCACAAAACATGCGCTCTTCCCCGATTTTTGCGCACGCCGGGAACAGTGTCTGCTGCGCTTCGTTTCTTTGATACAGCGGCTGGATCGAACGATAACCGGCATGAGATTCTCAACTTACACTATTGTTTATACAATGGGGATATCTTTGTCTAAGGGAATAGGCGATGTGTTGTCCGCACAATTCGCCCTACCGTCACGTACACAGGCTGTAAAGGTGTACCTTTGTTGCACAGTTTTTTGTTTGCATGCAAACATGTATGTGCAATGGTACACCATGCAAAATTTCAGGGCTTGGGCACTTGGTCGTAAGCATCGCGACTAGGATACCCTTCTGAAGGCAGCTACTCTCAGTATCCATTCGAACAAGTGGCAGGAGGTTGTCAAAGTGATAAGCGAAGGCATTCCTTCCATGTCATTGCACCTGCAGCAAATGTGAAAATCAAGGAGAGGCTGATCTACGTTGAAAAAGCCCCTTTCAATGCCATCCCATAAGTACGCATCAAAGATCATGCCTCTGCGTAGAATAAGGCCTTATCATCATTGATGTATTTATTTATGTGCATTCCTCAAGGGCCTCACAAAGGCGTTACGTTTCTTGAACGTTTCTCAACGTAAGACAGGAACCGCTCATGTCACGTCAGTGATGAGCCCATACTAGCTCACATTTGAATTCGGTGTCAGGGGTTGAGTGGTAACATGTCGGTTACATGCCATTTCGCCTATTTCCATTTCGCCTAATCCGTATTATCGGACTAAGGATGCGGGAGGGATGAGTGCGTTAGGCAAAACGAGGGCTGCGGGTGCACTTTGATAAGGCGAAACGGTACTATCGACAAGTGGCCGCTATTTACATGCCCCGCTCCTACAGTGACGTGTGCAAGAAATGAATGGGGTCGTCCGACGACGACCTTACGTTGTACGAAACAAGGTCCCTTTACATTTGCAAACGAAAGCGTCTGCAATACCACTAATAAAACCAAATAAATAATTATCGAGAATATAATAGATATAATAGATTCAACGTAAGTTTCCATACAGACTGGACACGGAAAGGCTCCTGCTACCACTTTGGAGAATCACTAGCAGGGACACTGGGTCTCGTGAGGACTCAAGGAATTGGACTTGGAATGAAAAGGAAAAGAGACAGGTTTTTGGGTGAAATATGAAAGTCACTGAAAAGGTTAGCCCTGTAGGTTCAAGTCCTACAGGTGGCTAACCTTTTCAGTGACTTTCATCTTTCATCGTTAATTTCTTAGGCAATTTGAGGCTTTGTATGTATTTCTCCCTTCTATGTTGTTCCAGCCTCAGAACATCAGTTCTCTCAGGTTTTTGGGTTTTTGGTAACTTCAGAAAAATAAAGAAAACTTGAGAGGAGGGAATACGATGGGCATGGCCAACGATACACCGTGACCAACCAAATGGTCGTGGCGTGGTCCCTGTGCACGTGACCTGTAGCAGACCGCATGAATTAAGCACGCAGAAACAAAGTATAACAGGCAAACCTGCAAGAGGTTTACCTGAAACAGGTAAAGTGACTTTTGACAGAACACTTGAATAACACCAGCAAAGGGCGGCAAGTTGCGGATGCGTAATCAAGTTTGACTTTCCGACAAAATTTCTTGCATTTACTTTTCAGGAAGTGCAAAAAATGTATTACACGCAATACTATGCTTGGATAGAGCCAGTGAGGTTGTAAAGTTATGTGAAGATGCGAAAGTGGCTTTTGGCATCACTCCAGTGGACCACCACCTTTCATCACGTGACACTGATCAGTGGGCGATGTGCAAGTGACTCAGCATAATGCCAAATGGGCCAAATGGGACCCCCTTTAGTTGGAAGTTGGTGAACCTCTTATGGGATTGCGAGATAATCCGCTAAAACGCATTAGCAGAAATGGGAATAGGCGAATTGGGAAGACACGAACATGTCCAGCATGTTAGTATAAAAGATATAACTTTGACAAATGCGTAAGAGCCTGTGTGTGTGAGCTTGTGCTCTTGTGGCAGGTGGTTTGCAACTTGTTCGCCTACCTTCTTTTTGCATGGATCACACCGGTGTGTTCATGATCCTATACTGGCTCATATTTTGGTTCAATGTCAGCTTTTGCATGCTAGCATGTTCAGCACGTTGAATTATACAAGATGTGGAAATGTACAAGATGGAACAGCGGTCTGCCTTATTTTTGCTTATGTTACACCAGTGTGTTCATGATTCGCTGCCAGCAGTGTCAAGCTAGCATGTTGATTATAAAGGTTGCGGTTGTATTGTATGTCCACAGCACAACCAACTGCGTAGAAATGGTGTAGCTGGTATCGGGTAGCCATAATGATGTTCAAGTTGCAGACTCAGAGCAACCTGTCGTGTTGTCCTGTCAACAAGGTCGTCTTGTATCGCCAACTGTAGGATGGGACAAGCGTTAGCTTGCCCACATCATGCTTCAAAAATAGACCACAAAATAGCAACCGCCTGAGATCCCTCAGAAGCCTTCATTGGGATCGCAAGCGCCACCTGTGGCACGCAAGGGCTTATGGGAACTTAAAGCCAGTGGCCTCCTTGCTTGAACATCAGGTCGTCTTGCTTGAACATCACATCACATCAGCAATATGCAGGAAGAATATAAACAGGTGTGAACTTTGCGAATTTAGGTTGCTATATCTGTGCCCGTCAATATAGAGGGTGTCGCAGAAAACGTATCATTGAATTATAATTTAAAAAAAAAACTGCAACACAGAGTCATGCAGCCAACAATATTTGTTTTTACTGGGTTTTTGCCACCTCCTGATGTGAGTGTCGTATAACGTAAATTTAATTATGTAAATTTTTGCGAGCTCAAGTCTGAAATTTGCCACTTTTTACCCCACCAATGTGAAGAGTGTGTCTCATTTACAGATTAATACACAGATTAGTGATAATTGACAGTGATATTCAGGAGCTAGCCATCCGGAAAAAATATACCCGAACATCATGCTCTACGGAGCTCCCACAGGACAGCGCAAAGTGAATTTTTCAGCGCAATCTTTGTCGGTCCGACGAAAGGAGGTTCGAAACCCAACCCACCGCAGCATCGGAGAAAGGAAGACCAGGGGCATGGCTTATCGAGTGTGACTTTCGCTGGGATAGTGCTTTCCCTATTTTAGGAACTGCTTCTTTTTCTACTATCACTCTGTGGGCTGGCCTTGGAACCTCCTTTCGTGTGTCTGTCAGCAATTGCCCTCGAAAAGTCATTTACCGTCCCTTTAATTCGCGAACGGGTGCAACAATCGAAGAACCTTTCTTTACAAGTACCTCTTCCAGACTGCCTGCAAGCTGAGTCAAGTGTGAATGAGCGAGAGGCGCTCGTTTAATAATAATGAGTTTCGTGAAAAGCAAACGAAGAAAATGAAAATACGTAAACGTGTAATACCAATTTCAGTGCCAAATGGAGCCCTGTTTTTTCACGAGTTTAAATTTTGCATTAATTAACCAGCACTCATGGCACTCATTCCGACAGTACGCAGCCTGTAGGCGGTACAGAGTTGAACTGTCGCACCCGTTCGCGGATTATTCAGACCAGGGATTTAAATGAAACACCCTGTATGGTAAATACACTGATATATGGGCACTACGGGTGGTCGGAAATGCGTGGCCACTTGTTTTGCCAGATCCAGAGGAGTTAGTGTTCGATTGGTCAAAGCGTAGCAGTGTCGCATGTTCAGGTGGCACGCCGAACGCCAGGAATTTGCCAGACTGCACTTTTTTAGCCAGTCTTGGCGATACCGACACTGGTTTCACATCACCCAGTGTAGACACACCACCGACACCGTGTGATTACACGGGATATAGTGGGGACACCTCTTCAAAATGGTCGACAACGGGAGGCGTACGCCTTTTTTCTACCGACAATGCGCCGCATAGCTTGTACAACTAGTAGTGGCCGCATAGCTAGTAGTCGCACAAAGTATATGAGACGCACAGCAAGTTCCTCTCAAGAAATCAAAAACCGAGTGTAAGTGGACAGATTCTTACTGGGCCTCTAGTAAATACTCACAAAGTATTCCTGCGCCTATTAACAAGAGCATCAAAAGCCAGACCCTGAAAGAACAGAACAGAACGTACAGAGTAAGATTTTCGGAAGTATAAGGGGGGAAAAGTGGGCAAAAGTTATACCGCCAAGGCCAGAGCAAGTCCGCGTGACGTCATTCTACTCGGATGGGTCCCGGCCACTTACACGAATGTACTAGAGTTACATTTATCTAGATATATGCAGAATATGGGTTATTCTGTGTTGAACAGAAAAATTTAGGCATCCGATAATATGCAACAGGCAACACGGGACCATTTAGCGTTATTTTAATTGAATGCAAATTAAATTTAATGTAATTCAGAGACGGTTGAGTCAACTATTAGGTGGCTTTTTGCTTGTTCCTAAACGATTTCTTCTTTTATCATATTGACCAGAAGATCCTGTTTTCAAATACATCTTGCGCAAAGCAGAAGTGCCACACAGAAGCGATCGACCAGCGACACAGACTGGCAGTGTCTTGTTTGCAAAGGACGGCACCGGGTACTGTATGGTTTTATTGCACATCACGTGAGGTTGTTCATCAGGGAGGGTTGTGTAGGGGCCCACGGGCTTAACTGCTTGGGTTACCTGATGTTTGGGGGAGATGACACAATGGCAATGACAATGGCATTGTATTGTATTGTATTGACAGTGTATTGATATTGACATTGCATGGTTTATTTACATTGAATTTCTTGTTGTGTGCGTATTTTAGACCGCTTCGTCTGTTCTGCTTTTGCAGGTCAGAAGTTCTAGACCACTCAGAACGTGTCCATGTCTAGTTAGGAAAATTAAAATTTCGCGTTCGATCGCAAATTTGTGTCGCCTTGCACCACTTTACCCTTCACTCATAAAAATGAACACCACCAAATAACACACTCCTAGCCAATTACAAATCCGAGTGACATCCTTCTCTCCGCTGACTTGTTGAAAATGGGAGACGCACGCCTTTTTGTGACACTTGTGAGCAGGGTTGTTAAGTAACTGAGTAAAAGTATCCGAGTGCGCGTACTTAGATACTTTTTATGTATCGTGAGGAAATATTAGATATATTTTCAAACACGCACTTCTAACTGTAACTTAATTACTTTTTCAGTAACTTGTATCTGTCTTTTTCAGTATTTTTTTGAGTAAAAACGACGCAACACCATCGCCGAGCAGGAGGTGGCGGGAAGGGTGCACCGACACTAGGGATCCTCCATGCGCATGAGAAGCAGCAGAAACTCGTCGAGGCTCCCAAGCCGACACCAGGCATGAGCTCCACTCCTCCTCGCCCTTCCTGCACGTGCTCACGCCCTCGCACTCGCAAGTGAGATTCTTTGTTCCTCGCCACGGGAGCCTTGGCGGTAATGAAGAGAATGGCCGAGTTTGAAGGCGTCGACGCCACCTCAGGCGCGGACGTCGTCTGTGAGGCTGTAGCTACGAGTAGCCCGAGCAAAGTCGCCTCCGTTCTGTCAGAGGTACCGTGGCCACAATATCGAGAGCACTTTAAAGTTATCAGAACGAAGGAGAACGGGAATCTTGAGTCGAGAATCTTGAACCAAGTTTCTGAGCGTCTCACCCGTCCCTGTCTCGGTTACCCCCAGTTTAGAGGTTCCTTTCAATTTTTTGCCTGCAGTTATGTACGATTACCCAAGAGGAGTTGGCTCTGTGGCTCTAGAGTGACACCTATCATGAGCCAAACGCGAAAGATATGGTCTGCGCACAGAATTGCAAAAAGTAACTCCACCCGTAGTCGGATACTTTTCTAAGGTATTTGTAACTGTATCTCAGTATCTTTTCCTGTCAGTAACTCTAACTGTAACTTAATTACTTTTGAAGCTGAGTATCTGTAAGTGTAACTTAGTTACTTTTGAAAAGTAACGTTAACAACCCTGCTTATGAGACAGTAAGGGTGTGTTATACGGCAAAGCTCAGCTCCTGACCCCAATGGCACGAAGTTCTGCTTACCATGACCTTAACCTCTGTCGGCGACCTTTCTCTGAAAAAAAAAAAAAAAGTGATTTCCCCGTATGCTCACATCGTTTTGCGAGAGAAGCAATCTAGCGTACTTACCACTATGCATCGAAGTTGCAGCGTCCGCGTGGGTTGCTGAAAGAAAAGTGTTGCGGTCAGTGTACATTGAAGCGGTATGTGGCACCGCACAAACCGGCACACAAACGTGCAGTTGTAAGCTCATGAAAAACAGAGCATGCGTCGTAAGTAGAACAACATCAGGGTCACACCGTCCGCCATGAATGAGCCGCTCTCTGGTTTTGTTGGCCTTCCATACTCGCACGATATGCTCCTCGATGCGTGTCGCATACAAGCGGGGATACAGTTTTATATCGGTCAAATAGAATATCACAATTTTGGAAATTTGTTCTTGCGGCTTCCAGGATCTGTATTTGTTATTACAAAAAAACTGAAACAGAATTCAGGGAACAGTAAGTGAAGCCATAAAGGAAACACGGGTTATCCCAGCCTCAACAGAACTTGAGCCTCTGAACTTGAGTTCAGACGCACAACTGTAACGATGGATTTGTCCTTTCTATGTTGTTCCAGCCTCAGAACATCAGTTCTCTCATGTTCAACCTGTTACGGCCTTGGAGGAGGTCACTGTAATTGTGTCTTCTAGTTTATCTTGGCGGTATACCGAAGTAATTGCCAATACGGTTGAATCAACGTAGAACGATGGAAGATAGGTCTCCACTGTGCGGCTCTTTCGTAAAGCGCGGCCGCCGAGATACTGCATGTCGCCGTGTTTGTATTACGACAAAGATGGTAGCAAAATCACAATAATTTGCGGAACGGCTTATTGACATAGTCTTTGGCGTAGTCAGTTTGCGGAAGAGATCGACAAACGAAGTAGTGTGGGCATGAACGAGGCCCAATTGCGTCTAGGTGCAACACGGCCAATGGGCGTAACCACAGGGTTTGACGCAAACCCACTTTGCACCCACGCGCTTTTAGGTCATGTGACTTTTTTTACATGTCGGTTTGCCGCTTGCCGACATAATTCCGTCGTCATAACGCCAAGAGATGGACGTATTTCGCCAGCGTAAATTATGCGGGGCTTCTTCCCCAACATGGTAGCCCATTTCTCCTTACTTTTAGGTCCATTGAAGTTCATTTTTAAGAGTGAAAGAGCATGTTGGAGCGCAAGTGGAAGGGGTGCCCTCTGTGCAGACAAGGCGCGAGTTATTTCTCAGTCTGCATTAGCTAGCAACAGAGACCAACGAGAGCGAGAATTTGAGCGGTCCAGTAGCAGCGACTCCATGCAGTACGCAAGAAGCACGGAGAACGAGCATGGAGAACAGCGGATTCTTCCGTGTCGTATGTTTGAAGCAGATTATCTCGAACAGTTTGTCACACTGTTTGTTTCCATGGTTTGGTGGTAGACATGAAGCAAACGAGCATACGTACCCTGCAACGTCTCACAGGACGCGTCGCGCGTCGGGTCTAGAAGACAAGGACGAAATGTTCGTTCAGGGTATTGTAACAAAACCCCGGGATAAATCCCCGGGATAAATATTTCGCGAACATTTTTTTACGTGGCTGTGCGCCGTCTGAATGAGTAGGGGGCACTCACAACTTTTAGAGAAAAAAATCTGCCATCGAAGCAGGTCATTTGTTGCCCTAATTAATTTGTTTCGCTTTACGTTTCGGTTGTTACGGTTACGTTTCGGATGCATTTATTTTGTCGCGTCTCGTTGCGGTGAAGGACTAATTCATTGGTGTACGAAGTGGAAGAGCCTCCTTTTGCGCTTCACTGCGACCATCTGCGACAAAAATATGTGAACCGAAACAAATTAATTACTGCAACAGGTGACCTGCTTCAGCGGCACTGAATGTCCCGAAAGGCGTAGCACCCCTTTTAATGCCGACAAGGCCCTGCTTTAGAAGCTATGTTTCTTTTTTTTTTTTTTTTGGGGGGGGGGGGAGTGGATTTGTATTTATTTAACTAATGAGCTCCTCTACTTATTCACACGGTGCGCAGGTTGTAGGTAGAATGGGACAGATACTTGTGAGGAAGAAAGTTCGTGCATCCGTCCGCCAATTATTTAGCCCGTGGATTTAACAGCCGGTATAGCTCCAGAGGACAATAAAAACATGAAATTGTGATCTGCCGTGTACGTTTCGTACGGGCGTCCCTTGCTTCGTACACAAACAGTTGCGGAATCGAAAACTACTTTCATGTAGCAACACGAGTGATGTGTTATGTACAAGTAATTCGAAAAGTGATTGCGTCTACTTTCATGGGTTTTCTTACCTTATTTTTTATTATATTATGCCTTACACGGTATTCTGGCGTGCTTGAGGGAACATTTATTCTGCTCTGCGCGACATTAACAGGACCAAATTTGCCACTACCGTCGCCGGTACGGCCACTTGCGAAAGCTCGGAGAATTCTCTCGCATGATACGAGGATCTCACGGCGCGCTCTCTGAATCCGAATTTCGTCAGGCACCATATCAGTGAGCCAGTCGTTTTACGCAGAAGAGGTGGCTCTGGTTATTGCAGGAGAATGACTGGCATATCCTGTAACCTTTCGGACATGACCACCGCGTCCTGAATGCGGCGACTAATTGCTTCCGAGAGAGCCCCGGGGACCGGTGTGTAAGCCTTAGCAATCGCCGCTGCCTAATATAGCGGACTTAACAGGACGGAAGAGAACGCAGACACACAACATCAGCAACACTGCGCGCTCAGAACCGGTCTTCTGTACGTGGAATTGACCGTCAAAGGGTTTCTGAATTTCATCTTGATGATGCAGAACAATATGGGCATGGAGAGTACGAGAAAGACAGCGTGTCTGTGTTTTGCCCCACCATATACAGCAAGACGTAAGTCAAATATCCGTTATGAATTTCACAGCCCGTAAAAGAGTGACGCATAAGCAGCAGCCGGTTCTACAGCTCGTTTATTACGCGCATTGAGGGGAACGTCGTCCCGTGAAAGGGACGGTCTAGTACCCCTGTCCCTTTTAAGAAGTGTACCATTCGACTGCCCATTGTTGAAAATGGAATACTGCAAATTTGCCCGACAAAGCATGTCAAGGTTATTAAATAACCGAATTAAATTGATAAAGATTGCAGAGCATGACGCGATTTGTGTTGGCAACAATAAGAACGGCAACGTCGCCCTGCGGGAAAGTCCGTGATAACGTACAGGAATCGTCTGCTTTTGCGCAAGCTAGTGCACCTGCGGAAGCAGACGACCTTCAGAGTGAGTGGGGTCCACGGGCGGCAACTCTCGTATATTTTCTATCGGTTCTCAAGCAAAAACGCATATTCTAAGAGGTGCCCCACAAGGTGGTTACTATGTTAATGCTCAGGGACAAGTTGAAATTAGCAGAACAACCCCAACCCTATCGTAAATGTGCAGTCACTGGCCATCGACGCGCGCGGTCGCATTACAGCTTCGAAAAATTACGAAAAATATATTACGCGGGCTTCCATTATACTCCCCGTTGCACAGTGATCATGTTTCAAAATCGATTGTAGGCCGGCCATCACCATCTGAAAGTGTGTCAGACTCTGAATACTTCCTTGGGGGCTGTGTTGTACCCGTTAGCGAAATATGGTACCGCGATATACCGATACTCGTTGCTTTAGTGACAATTATCGAAATACCGGTATCGACACTTCTTTTTTAAAGTAACGGAGTACTGCTATAGTTGCTAAAAAAAGTAAATTCATGGCAAGCTCACATGTGCTTCTATGTATTCGGAATCGTCAGCAAAACAGCAAAATTACTGCACCATCGTCAGCCCCAGATTATCAGGGCGCTGTCCTATAAAATTATTGTGGACTGTTCTGCGATATCACGGTGCTTTGACACTGGCACATATAATGCTGTATTTTTGGTTCAGTGCGATAGGTAAAGACGAGCCAAGTTGTGTAGTCGGCCAGTGCGGTCTTACATTCTCAGTTTTGACGGCATCTAATCACCTGAACAGTGATGGGTGTCTGAGTATAGTTGACAGTGCTGTTGTCGACTCATTTACACCGACGCCACAAGTTCGACACTCATATTTGTACACAAAGTCTAAACAGAAGGGAATGAAGCTGCATATGACAGCGGCGGCAGTTATCTTCACGAGCACAGTGCCAGCGGTACAGTGCTTGTGGTGGATTGTACGGCGTGCGGGGGCTTCGGGCAGGTTGTTGCTGGTCGCCTATTGGTGGGCATCAAGGGCTTGTAACAACCGGATAACTTGATAGCCAGATGCTTGCAGATTGTAACGAGGTAGCATGCATTAACAGTTGTGCACTGGAATTTCTAAGGTGAGCTCAGTGCACAAATTGTGACCAATGAGACGCGGACGTTGACCATCGTCCATCGTGCTTGCAACAAGTCCCTCCGTTCCCTCACCTGGAGAAGGGCGATCTGGCGTACACGAAGTTCTATACCAAGTTCTAGGCTACGTTCTACACCAATGTTTTAACTGTCAGCCAAACTGTTCGCTGCCAGATGTTTTAATACACAGAATGCAGAACATCGAAATTGTACCTGTTGTACCGAACTGTCACCTGTGGCACATTAGTGTAACCGTTCCCTGTAGTATTTTACCCTATGAAAAGAAAACTAGTTTTCGTTTCAGCACACGCGTTTAACACAGCGTTCACATGCTTGCTAAGCAGGCATGTGAACGCTGTGTTATTTCACTGAAACTCACGTATCCCTAATCAGCACGTCCTAATCCACAAGGACAGTTCAAGACAATGTAACGTTTGAGTGTTGTTTATAACAGATGCGACTGACGCGCACAAATGGGATTGGGCAATAAGCTGACCAACTACAGCGTTGTGCAGGATGCGCATATTTCGGTTAAGCGGCATACCGACAAAGAAGAGCTCAAATATGTGTAGATAAAAAACGAACGAAGGTTGATTATGAGAATCGGAGACACCCGTGGCTCAACTGAGTTTGTTCGCACAAGGGTTCGGGGGGGCAGTCTAAAGATGAATACAAGAGATAAGCTTCCAAAATAAACAGTACCCATTGGACACCAGGAGCACCACGGACACACAAACATACATGAATTAAGTTTCCTGTGATAATGATAAGTCAGCTAGGGTACAGTCTTCCTCAGTGTGACGCTGTCCACGCTCCACGGGAATGTGGTCATGTTCGTCATGACACCGCAGGCGGAGCAGAGGCTTCGGCCACTGGGTCCGATAACTTGGATTACATGATGAAGGCCACATTGGGGTCAACTGCAAGCACAGCAATGCAGAGCGCTGTGACGGAAAGGGAATTGTAGTGCATATACCATGCACAACAGTATGAATATGCACAATCTGTCGAAATGGTTGCACTACGAAGACCTTTCCTGCGTGTTGTATTTCTTCTTGTGGTCAGGGTCCCTGATCGGCATACTGCGTGGTATGCGTGGGTCAACAAGCTCTGGATGGAGCTAAGCATTATAAAGCCGCTCAAAGTATGCCCAGTCCCAGTAGATAGCATATTGGATACAGCTATACTCTGTTCACGTCCATACGATCTGACATGCTATCTGGTTGGCCCTCAGTAGCTGTAACGGCCTTCAGCAAGCACATTTTGCATTGCAGCCTAATTTGGCAATCCAAATTAATGCAAATTCCGCAATCCATTTCTGTTCTCTGACGTTGTCTTCATGACAGCAAGTGTGCAGTTGAATGGGCTGTGGATTCTCAGAGCTTGAAATTAGTTGAACAAGTGCATATTGTCCACATGCTTCGTCCTTGAACAACACAAGGTCCGTTTCCGGACGTTCCTCCAGACACGTCTTGCGTTCTGTCGCTTCTGTTAGCTCTCGATGAAAGATTGCTTGATTCGTGAGAGTCTGGTGCCTTCTCTTGTAGAATTTCAGGGCTTGTTCTTTGCGTCTCTCCCGTTTTCAGCAGAAAGGTTTCCTGCTATGCGTAAAACCGTGACTGGCACGAACAGCACAACCACGGAACGAAGGATTCCGAGATAACGAGCGACAGCTGCTCCATTTATTATCACATGCGAAAAGACAGATTGTGACAATTCATCCGGTTTTTCCCACTTGTGCAGACTTCTGTGGCATGCAGATAGATGGCACCACCGCGCACAGCCAAAATCCCAGCGAGTCAGCATTCGCTGACCACTGCTCACAAGAATCCGTGTAGCAACTCTTTGCTTCGACATAAACAAATTCTTTCGGGACTTATTGATTTTAGCGATATTTTTCTAGTACTTAATGGGATTAAAATTCTCACCTTAGGTCTTTTTATTTTGTGACCAGCCAACAAATTTGAAGGAAGCGCGAAACGCAATTTCCGACGTCTGCGAGAAAATTTCCAACACAAAAGATGAATTTCTGGCGCCATTAAGTACTAGAACCCATTGTTATCTCCAATTCAAGACCTATTTTATGCAAATTGAGCAATTCCTTGCGGAGTTATGTGGTTTGAAAAATGCACGAGGAATGCCATTGAGCCAGGAGGGGGTTGCGCTCCCTTAACAATACCACAGTATATGTGAGCGTGACTCAGTGCGACACTGCAGATTAGGAGTGGAATCCAGAGCGCCCTGTCAAAAACCTGACCTATGTTCGTTGACCTCAACACTCTTGTTGAACACGCCGTGGTTATTTCCTTCAGTTACAAAGGAAAAGATTGAACATATGTTTGGTACAATTCCATAATTCCAGTTGCGGCGCACATAGGCGTATCCACAGGTTTCTTGTCGAAGGCTAGACGGACTATTGACAATGAGTAAGAAATGTGGTCAGCACTATGGAGTGGGGCATTAGAAAGTATCGGTATCGGTAACGATACAGCAATCGCGTTACCATAATTTGTAACGGAAATACTTTTACGATACCGGTTTAAAAAAATATCGCGATACGCACTCCGATATAGAAAAAGTATCGATTACTGTAACGGTGTTACTTGCAACGACGATACATATAACACTGCTTAGGAGACTCCTTGGACAACAGGACGCTTCCTTGGGAGTCGCTGATGACGTAATTTAAAAACCGCCTTAAATACGCGCGGAAAGAAAACACGTGACTTAGCTTCCACGTGTTGGATTATGCGCCACATTATCGTCAATGCAGCTACATTCACCGCCGGCGGAAATGTCTGAGTGGGCCTATTTCTAGAGCAAAGGAGATGGCTTAGCGCACGGTCCAAACAACAACAACAACTTTATTTTCGGCCTTGGAGAGTGGGGAGTTTCATCGCAACAGGCGATACTCTACCCCAGTGCTTGGTGGAATGGGGGAATAAAATAACGAGCCCCTTTACAATAACGATCGAAGTCCGATGGTGTCCAGAAATGTCAGAAGAGCTTTGTCCTTTGCCATGCCCGCACGGTCCTTTTGCTTCGCACGGTCCTTTTGCCATGCCCGCAGGCCGAAGTCGTGCGTGACATTGGATGAGATTCGAAGCGCAGGTTTCGCCGTCCGCCATTACGGCACGTTTCGACAAATTCCAACAAAATCGACTTGATTATTCATGAGTAAAAACTTGCAGCCAAAGAGAGGGTGGAGACACAACAACACAACAGCGGGAACTGCAGGCGGGGGGTGATTATTCAGAATAAAGCTCGTACGGTTGTATACGTGTACAGTACTCGTGAAGATAAATTTGGCTAAATTTTGGAATCGCTCCGGCTGTACGAAACCGACCCGAAGCGCCATGTGGTTCGCTCTCAGGGTTTCCAGATTGGGCTATAAACCGCCAAGTTGGGTTACTTTTTGTGACAGTTGTGTTTTTCATGTTGGCTATTTGGCTATTTTTGGGGCTATACCAGCGTTTCACGCCATGCGCTCGGATGACAGCACGCGACGACTGTCACCCCTCGTTTCTGCATTTGTGTCCCGGCACACATTAATGCACTGCCGTCAGTCAAGACTGAATAAAGTAATGATCCTTTGCGCTTCCAGGTCGGACGCGTTAATGGGCAGCAGAATAGATATGAGCCGATACGAAGACACACAAGTCGGAATCCTTTTTTCAGAATTCGGTAATTCTGTGACGGACACAGATGGTGATACTGCAACGCAGCTTTTGTTCCTGTACAATCAGAATTTCCAAGTTCAAAGGAACCAATTCCCGTGCGACTTTATTCTTCTTCTGAACTTGCTGACTTTAAATAAGTTGTGCGAACTGGAGAGAGTACGTAGTGCCTTGGGCCCGCTGATGTTCGATTATTGAACGCCCCAAAACTAATGCTGCTGGAATATTAAAGACTGACCATGTACAGGTCTGTTTAGTAACATAGTTTAGTAACTACGGCGCGCATATAAACGGTTGCTCCAACTTAAAATTTGCTGGGTCCGCGGCAACGCGAGTTGCTAACTTCAAGGACAGGTTCCCAGCTTCACGTTAGCAACCCACAATGTGGCGAGCATGGGAGCACCTTTACGCAAAGCTGCCGCTTGTATATGGGACCTGTACTTGATATCATGGTGCCTCAGGCTTGGAGTCTTTGAAAGTGACCTTTATTTACATAAGCAATGAAGTTATAAGCTATACGTGGTGCATCATATCTGATTCAATACATATATTGCGGTTCTTATAGACGCTGTTTGTTCCACTTTAGAACATCGGAAGAAAACATTTACCAGCGACTTAACAGTTAACACAACATAGAATAACAACATTTAATACGAGACGTTTCGTCTCGTATTAGTCCGCGGCATGGGACGTTGCTGAAAAGACTTTATGCCATCCGAACCCTACCTGAACATGTTTCAAAGCGAACTTATGTATCCATAATTCAGGAGAAGTTGCATGCTTCCCCCAATCTTATGGTGTATATTCTCCCGGTTTGTGAACTTTTGGATATTTTGGCTTTTCTTTCTTTTTTTTTTCTTTTATGCGTTGGCGTGAGTTGGCTATATTTGGGCTATTTTCTGAATCAGTTTTGTCAGGAGACCAGCTTGGCATCTGGCAACCCTGTTCGCCCTGCGTATTGAAGCCTCGCATATCCTGCGCGCCGTTCTCACGGAGCGTTTCATGTGATTCTGCCTTGATGGAGGTTTTCTCATGCAAGATTCCGTGTTAAAGATGCAGAGTAATGAAATAAGTCATGGTTTTTGTGTGCAAGCTCAGTCACTTACGTAGGGCCGATGTAGACGTCGACCGAGTCGCTAGAATGAAAAACAGAAGTAAACTAACTGATTCTAGCGCTATGTTCTATAGTGATGCGAGAGCCGTGGCGCATAATGCAAATCAACGTCTGTTATTGCGCGAATTTTTTTTTTTTTTTGAAGGACGCATTTGAAGAAAAGGCAGAGGACATCGCAAGCGTAGCCACGTTCCTTCACTAGTTTTCTTTCAGGGATATCTTGTGTTGTACAATTCGCGCAGTAATAATGACTGCCTGGCACTTCCAATGTGTCTTGAGGCACGAAGCAAGTCCAGTCGCAGGACATTGGGGAACGGGATAGCATTTCCCACGCAAGAACGCCTTTCGCATCTGGATGAGATATTGTATAAGCACTAACCCAGACGGATGTCCTCCACTAAAACCAGAATTACCTGAAACGGAAGCACAATGATTAGAGAGAACCGTGGGCATGTCCCCTGGAAGAGGTTGCCCAGGTCATCCAGCATCCTCATCTAGTGTCAAGCACATGTGACCGTCATTCGCAGTCGCAGCACAAGTGTCTTTTTGTTCAGGCTTGCCTGCACAAACAATAAGGCTTACAGCTTAAAGACGTTGTTAGACACCTCAGGCGAAGCAGACATACCCGATTTTTCACGAAGCTTCCCCGGTTGCGTTAATTTCTTTAAGGTGCAAGGTTACATGGAGAATTCTCTTACAAAACTACTTTCTGAACCCATACCGTGAACTTACCCTTACCCTTACCGTCAACAGAGAATGTTGTCTGATGTTGAACAACGTTGTATACAGCATTCTAGCTCTTAATCAATGTGGAAATTGTACCTGGTCAATGGTCGATTGTCAACGTAAGAGAGACGTTGACTTTACCATGTAGATATAGGTAGCACGTATTTACGTTGGCTATACGCCAGGGGTGCCAATCTCATTCGTGCTCACGGGTAGTGTTGAGAAACTATACGCGGTCCGCATTCAAGTTTGAGTTGAGCCTCCGTCCGATATGTGTAGAGCTTAAAAATACGTAACGGACATATTTCAGTTGCAGGGTAAGACATGCATTTTATTCGTTGCGTCATGAAGAAAATTGCGGCATCATCGTGTCGTCGCGTCACTTGACATACGAAGGTTCTTCCAGAAAAAAAACAACAACAACAACTTTATTTTGGCTTTGGAGATATTGGACGCCTGCTAGCTCAACGAGTTATGCACCACCCGGTTTCCACCGAGATAGTCCTGTCTTCGTCCCCGTCTAGTTGGAAGCGGCAGCCAGCAACCTTGGTCAGCTAAGTGTTTACGTGCAATCCCTATCTCACCATCAATACATCAATCTTGCACCAGAAATCTGGGCAAGATTTATGCTGTAAGAATACTCGATTGACAATCTCTTGCTCTTCCTGAAAGACGTCCGGGTTATATTTGCGGGGCGAGAGGTTAGGCACTCCGTGGCAGAAGATGGCGGTGATGTGTTCACCCCCTTGCGCAGCCTCATCCTAACCGTTCAACGCACAATCCGTCTTCTACAACGAATCCCTAGGTTGGCGTGCGGTCCAGAGCATGGAGCAGAACGTCGAGCTCTGACACCAGCACAACGTCAACCGCCGAACCAGAAGAGGGGAGCTCTCTCTCTCTCTCTCTTTTTTCTTTAGAAATTGGCGATAGCTTTTTGCAGTGGAGTTCAATTGTATCCTGTACGCCTCTTCCCAGCACTTTTCGGTTCAGTAAAGGATGATCTCCTATGAACTGCATCATTCTTTGTACCTATGAAGTGTAGAGGCTAGCGTGTAAGAGAACGAGGGACAACCTTGTGTTACCTTTCACGTGGTACACTGATTAGCATAGCACACGTAATCCGGTTCGATCCGATTAATACGAGTTCAAACCGTTATTTTGGTTGCGCTGAATACGAACATGAACCTAACCAGCAACCTCGAACCAGACCTTTAACCGAACCATCCATAAAAGCGTGTGCACCGCCCCTTTGATCGGAAATATTCCGGTGATACCACTGGCACCAAATCAGTAAACAGTAATCCATATTACATTACTCTATTGTGCTTCTGGGAGAGATTTAATTGCATTCCTGAAATCGTGTGAATCGTCCGGAATTCGTGAAATCCTGTCGTATCTGCAATATGCTGGTCGTTCCAGTGGCACCAAAGCAGGAAAGAGTAATCCGGATTACATTTCTCCATTGTGCTTCTGGCACGAGTTCGATTCCTAGAAGCGTGTACTACCCTTTAGTGATCTGCAGTATGCGGATGATACCAGTGGCACCAAAGCAGGAAAGAGTAGTCCGGATTACATTGCTCCATTGTGCTTCTGGCACGAGTTCGATTCCTAGAAGCGTGTACTACCCTTTAGTGATCTGCAGTATGCGGATGATACCAGTGGCACCAAAGCAGGAAAGAGTAGTCCGGATTACATTGCTCCATTGTGCTTCTGGCACGAGTTCGATTCCTAGAAGCGTGTACTACCCTTTAGTAATCTGCGTTATGCGGATGATACCAGTGGCACCAAAGTAGGAAAGAGTAATCCGGATTACATTGCTCCATTGTGCTTCTGGCACGAGTTCGATTCCTAGAAGCGTGTACTACCCTTTAGTGATCTGCGTTATGCGGATGATACCAGTGGCACCAAAGTAGGAAAGAGTAATCCGGATTACATTGCTCCATTGTGCTTCTGGCACGAGTTCGATTCCTAGAAGCGTGTACTACCCTTTAGTGATCTGCAGTATGCGGTGATACCAGTGGCACCACAGCAGGAAAGAGTAGTCCGGATTACATTGCTCCATTGTGCTTCTGGCACGAGTTCGATTCCTAGAAGCGTATACTACCCTTTAGTGATCTGCAGTATGCGGATGATACCAGTGGCACCACAGCAGGAAAGAGTAGTCCGGATTACATTGCTCCATTGTGCTTCTGGCACGAGTTCGATTCCTAGAAGCGTGTACTACCCTTTAGTGATCTGCAGTATGCGGATGATACCAGTGGCACCACAGCAGGAAAGAGTAGTCCGGATTACACTGCTCCATTGTGCTTCTGGCACGAGTTCGATTCCTAGAAGCGTGTACTACCCTTTAGTGATCTGCAGTATGCGGATGATACCAGTGGCACCACAGCAGGAAAGAGTAGTCCGGATTACACTGCTCCATTGTGCTTCTGGCACGAGTTCGATTCCTAGAAGCGTGTACTACCCTTTAGTGATCTGCAGTATGCGGATGATACCAGTGGCACCACAGCAGGAAAGAGTAGTCCGGATTACATTGCTCCATTGTGCTTCTGGCACGAGTTCGATTCCTAGAAGCGTGTACTACCCTTTAGTGATCTGCAGTATGCGGATGATACCAGTGGCACCACAGCAGGAAAGAGTAGTCCGGATTACATTGCTCCATTGTGCTTCTGGCACGAGTTCGATTCCTAGAAGCGTGTACTACCCTTTAGTGATCTGCAGTATGCGGATGATACCAGTGGCACCACAGCAGGAAAGAGTAGTCCGGATTACATTGCTCCATTGTGCTTCTGGCACGAGTTCGATTCCTAGAAGCGTGTACTACCCTTTAGTGATCTGCAGTATGCGGATGATACCAGTGGCACCACAGCAGGAAAGAGTAGTCCGGATTACATTGCTCCATTGTGCTTCTGGCACGAGTTCGATTCCTAGAAGCGTGTACTACCCTTTAGTGATCTGCAGTATGCGGATGATACCAGTGGCACCACAGCAGGAAAGAGTAGTCCGGATTACATTGCTCCATTGTGCTTCTGGCACGAGTTCGATTCCTAGAAGCGTGTACTACCCTTTAGTGATCTGCAGTATGCGGATGATACCAGTGGCACCACAGCAGGAAAGAGTAGTCCGGATTACATTGCTCCATTGTGCTTCTGGCACGAGTTCGATTCCTAGAAGCGTGTACTACCCTTTAGTGATCTGCAGTATGCGGATGATACCAGTGGCACCACAGCAGGAAAGAGTAGTCCGGATTACATTGCTCCATTGTGCTTCTGGCACGAGTTCGATTCCTAGAAGCGTGTACTACCCTTTAGTGATCTGCAGTATGCGGATGATACCAGTGGCACCACAGCAGGAAAGAGTAGTCCGGATTACATTGCTCCATTGTGCTTCTGGCACGAGTTCGATTCCTAGAAGCGTGTACTACCCTTTAGTGATCTGCAGTATGCGGATGATACCAGTGGCACCACAGCAGGAAAGAGTAGTCCGGATTACATTGCTCCATTGTGCTTCTGGCACGAGTTCGATTCCTAGAAGCGTGTACTACCCTTTAGTGATCTGCAGTATGCGGATGATACCAGTGGCACCACAGCAGGAAAGAGTAGTCCCGATTACATTGCTCCATTGTGCTTCTGGCACGAGTTCGATTCCTAGAAGCGTGTACTACCCTTTAGTGATCTGCAGTATGCGGATGATACCAGTAGCACCACAGCAGGAAAGAGTAGTCCGGATTACATTGCTCCATTGTGCTTCTGGCACGAGTTCGATTCCTAGAAGCGTGTACTACCCTTTAGTGATCTGCAGTATGCGGATGATACCAGTGGCACCACAGCAGGAAAGAGTAGTCCGGATTACATTGCTCCATTGTGCTTCTGGCACGAGTTCGATTCCTAGAAGCGTGTACTACCCTTTAGTGATCTGCAGTATGCGGATGATACCAGTGGCACCACAGCAGGAAAGAGTAGTCCGGATTACATTGCTCCATTGTGCTTCTGGCACGAGTTCGATTCCTAGAAGCGTGTACTACCCTTTAGTAATCTGCGTTATGCGGATGATACCAGTGGCACCAAAGTAGGAAAGAGTAGTCCGGATTACATTGCTCCATTGTGCTTCTGGCACGAGTTCGATTCCTAGAAGCGTGTACTACCCTTTAGTAATCTGCGTTATGCGGATGATACCAGTGGCACCAAAGTAGGAAAGAGTAATCCGGATTACATTGCTCCATTGTGCTTCTGGCACGAGTTCGATTCCTAGAAGCGTGTACTACCCTTTAGTGATCTGCAGTATGCGGATGATACCAGTGGCACCACAGCAGGAAAGAGTAGTCCGGATTACATTGCTCCATTGTGCTTCTGGCACGAGTTCGATTCCTAGAAGCGTGTACTACCCTTTAGTGATCTGCAGTATGCGGATGATACCAGTGGCACCACAGCAGGAAAGAGTAGTCCGGATTACATTGCTCCATTGTGCTTCTGGCACGAGTTCGATTCCTAGAAGCGTGTACTACCCTTTAGTGATCTGCAGTATGCGGATGATACCAGTGGCACCACAGCAGGAAAGAGTAGTCCGGATTACATTGCTCCATTGTGCTTCTGGCACGAGTTCGATTCCTAGAAGCGTGTACTACCCTTTAGTGATCTGCAGTATGCGGATGATACCAGTGGCACCACAGCAGGAAAGAGTAGTCCGGATTACATTGCTCCATTGTGCTTCTGGCACGAGTTCGATTCCTAGAAGCGTATACTACCCTTTAGTGATCTGCAGTATGCGGATGATACCAGTGGCACCAAAGCAGGAGAGAGTAGTCCGGATTACATTGCTCCATTGTGCTTCTGGCACGAGTTCGATTCCTAGAAGCGTGTACTACCCTTTAGTAATCTGCGGTATGCGGATGATACCAGTGGCACCAAAGTAGGAAAGAGTAATCCGGATTACATTGCTCCATTGTGCTTCTGGCACGAGTTCGATTCCTAGAAGCGTGTACTACCCTTTAGTGATCTGCAGTATGCGGTGATACCAGTGGCACCACAGCAGGAAAGAGTAGTCCGGATTACATTGCTCCATTGTGCTTCTGGCACGAGTTCGATTCCTAGAAGCGTGTACTACCCTTTAGTGATCTGCAGTATGCGGTGATACCAGTGGCACCACAGCAGGAAAGAGTAGTCCGGATTACATTGCTCCATTGTGCTTCTGGCACGAGTTCGATTCCTAGAAGCGTGTACTACCCTTTAGTGATCTGCAGTATGCGGATGATACCAGTGGCACCAAAGCAGGAAAGAGTAGTCCGGATTACATTGCTCCATTGTGCTTCTGGCACGAGTTCGATTCCTAGAAGCGTGTACTGTGAGAGGGTTAGGGACGGGCCGAGGTAGGAACGTTAGGAATACGGCTTTATTTGGGTAACATATACTGCAACACATGAGATGCACACCCGATCGGCTCGGCGTGCGACATCGAAGAGAGCAAACAAAGGCTCGTCAGAGCGATACAAAAGCATGTGACATAGAGGGCGCCGGTTACCGGCAGTTATCTCACATCCCACCCCCTTTTTGACGATATATTCCTTGTTGACAGTAAAAAAACTACAGAGTCTCTACAGCATAGTCCATCAGGTGTCGAGGTGGCCGACGCTGGCGCTGTGGACGTTGGCTTGTGGATTCCTCTGTAGGGAAGCTGTCGGTGGGTTGTCCTGTTGTGGGTGTATCTTCAACTGGCTCAGCAGCTGGTAAGGTGGAGACCTGCGGTGTTGATTCTTCCAATACGGGTGATGCTGTTGGGGTTTGAGTATCAGCATCCACCAGATATGGTGCCACGTATGGGGGCACAAATGGCTTTAGTTGAGATGCGTGAACAGTTCGTTGATCACGTTGGGAGGGGTTGGGAGGTGCCAGTTATTCGCTGAACTACAAACGTGACTGGCGTCTTTTGCTCGGTGATTAGATATGGGCCCTTAAACCTTGGTGCTAGTTTTTCCGCTCCGTGAAGCACAGGTTCCTGGCGGCGCACCCAGACCACTTGGCCCGGTTCGAAGTTGTGGTTGCGATGCGTGGTATCATACAGCCTTTTCCTGGCTGCTTGCGCATTTTCGCTGTTGTGGGCTGTTGGGAACGATTTTCAACCATGTTCAGGATGCGCTCTTGCAATGTTGTCTGACTATACGGGCGGTGTTTTTGTCGCGGAAGCTTTGGGAGGTAACCAAAGAGAAGATGAAAGGGGGAAAACTGAGAACTAGCATTGTAGGATGTATTAATAGCCAACGCGACTTCAAAGAGCTTCTTGGGCCACTGATCTGGTTGGTCACTACATGCCTTGCGCAGCGCGGCTACAAGAGTTCCGTTGCTACGTTCCACCATACCATTGCTGGCAGCGCGGTATGCTACAGAATAGTGAGCCTGAACACCGTGTAGGCTTAGGAACTGTTGGTACTGATGTGACTGAAATCCTGCGGCATGGTCAGAAAGGATGTGGTCGGGGCAGCCAAAGCGGTAGAAGATGGACTGGAGATGACTGATGACTTCTTTGGTTGATGTCGACGTGACAGCTGCAGGCACAATGTACCGTGTTGCGAAATCAATAACATTTAAAATATACTTGTAGGTCTGTGTTGGTGGCATTGTGACAAGGTCGAGTGCCAAGATACTGAAAGGAGTGTCGCTCACTGGCATAGAACACATTTTGCCAACTGACTTGGTCGTGGCGCGATTGTTTTGTTGGCAGGTTTGGCACGCTGTTACGTACGTTGACACAGATGATGCTAGCTGGGCCCACCAGTATCGTTCGCGAACTTTGGCCAAGGTACGAGCACTGCCATATGTCCACTCCCATCGTGCACAAGTTCAAGGACTGCTTGACGGGCTTTCGCAGGGACGACAATAGCATTGTTGCCAGAGAGGGAACGACGATACAGGATGTCGTCAATGACAACGAAGTCTTGTTGAAGACGATCGTCAGTGGCGAGATTGCGTCGAATGTCACAACACTGGTCATCTGCACGCTGCATGAGCGATAGTGTGGTGGTCGGCGACACGATGGCACAAGACAGGCGAGAAAGCATGTCAGGAACTGTATTGTGACGACCAGGGCGATGCGCGACGGTAAATTCGAATTCTGTCAGATCAAGAAGAATTGTGTTGAATCTGCGAGATGGTTTGTTGTTGGTTGTCAGACAAGCTACCGTCCAATTGTCAGTCAGTAGGCGGAATTTGTGACCCATGAGGTAGTGACGAAATTTTATCGTAACCGCCCAATGGACGCCGATAGCCTCCCACACGTTACTGTGTTGTTTCTTTTCCTCCGTTGTCAATGCGCGGCTTGCATACTCAATGACAACCTCTCTTGTGTCTTGGGTCTGGGACAGGACTGCTCCAATGGCGACGGCGGATGCGTCAGTTGCGACTGTAGTGGCGGCTGATTGTCGGAAGTGTCCAAGTAAAGGTGGAGACGTCAGTGCTGTGCGAAGGGCTTCGAATGACGACTCGCATTCAGGTGTCCACTCGAAATTTCCTGTGCGGACTAGGGCTTGCAGAGGGGCAGCAGTTTTCGAAAAGTCACGAATAAATCGGCGATAAAAATTTTCTGCTTGGAGCCAAGACCATAGTTCCTTCGGCGTAGTTGGTTTAGGAATCTTGAGCAAGGCTTCTACCTTTTGTGGGTCAGGTTGTTTGCCTGAACGAGACAAAACAAATCCAAGGAACTTGATCGATTCCATGCCGAATCGGCATTTGTCCAGAGACACCTTCAACCCACTGGTCTGTAGCAGGCCAAGAACTTCGTCCAAAAGTTCAACAAACTCTGTAAAAGTAGTGGCGAAGAGCAAGATGTCATCAAGGTAAGTTCGGACGCCACACTTAGGGTGCCGAAGTTTGAGCTGAGAAAAAATGTCATTCATGGCTTTCTGGAATGTTGCTGGGGCATTTTTGAGCCCAAAGGGCATTCGTGTCCATTGATAGGTGCCGGAGTGAGTCACGAATGATGTTTTTGGCTGGTCACAAGCACGGACACGAATCTGCCAATAGGCAAACCTCAAATCAAGGGCAGCGAAGATAGAACAGCCTCCAATGCCATCCATTATGTCATCAGCCCTGGGCAGGGGTTGGACGACAGTCTCTGTCATTCTGTTGAGAGGGATGTAGTTCACACATAAACGTTTCTTATTGTTTCGCGACACGACAACCACAGGAAAGGCCCATGGACTCGAAGACGGCACAACGATGTTCTTTTCGATGAGTTCACTGACTTGCGACTCAATGAACTGTCTGTCATCAAGCGTGTAACGATATGGCTGGTGGCTGTATGGTGTACTCCCAGGGATGAGGTTAATTTCATGCTCTACACCTTCATAGAGTCCCAGGTCTTGGGAGTCAGTAGAGAAGAGGTCCTTATGGCACCGCAGAACCCTTACAACTTGTTGTTTCTCTTCTGGAGAGAGTTGCGGGCCTAATGCAACGTTTTGGAGGAGAGGCTCCACAGAACATGGTAAAGTCCCGTTGCTGAGTGAAGTGGAGTCACTTAATGTTGTGCACGAGACCTGAAGCATACAGTAAGGCTTGATGTCAGTCACTTCAAGGACAGACCAAGGCGGTTGGGCGTCTGAGGGCAGAAGTTCAGTCTGAAGAGAATCCGCAAGACATGGTGGGCTGACACACTTTGACAATGCGGACCCTAAAAGCAAGACGGCGTTTGACATCCTTGGCATGATCTTTTCTTTACACTGAATCGTAATCCTGCGCTCGGGCACGTGGAGCTCGGTTGGCCTGGGAGGCTTTACGTGAAGTTCAGCGTGGGCGGCTTCAAGCCAGTCTTCACCTAGAATTAGAGGCAGGGTGTTGTTGACTATGACTGCAGCCTCTACTACACCAGAGATGTCTCCAACAGAAATACGAGCACATAGTGCCCCGGCTGGTGTTACGACACCTCCGCCCACAACAAGCAGGGGAGCTTTGGTCCAGGGTAAAATCTGTGTAGACTTCACAATCTCAGAGGAGAGGACTGTAACTTTTGACCCGCTGTCTGGGAAGGCGTCAATGTTACCGAGTCCCGAAACATGAGCTTGTACCACTGAGCACTGGACCTTGGATCCATCAGCGTAGTCTGGGGAAGACGCGCGACACGACAGGCTAGGTGTCACACCTGGGGTCACTTTAGATGAGCTCTGTGTGGAGGTACGCTGTGGTCGTGGCTCTGGGCAACGAGATGCGAGATGTCCAGTCTGACGGCAATTGTAGCAGACAGCATCCTCTAACTTCTGTCCTGGCCGATAGGCAGGTGCACCATGCTTGGCACCAATGGCTAGATATCTGGTTGCTTGTTCTTGCTGAGGCAGGGCTGATATACGGACAGGTGGTTTTTGAGAGTTCTGCTTAGGTTTGTGGGCTGATGATGGCGGAGCTTGGGGCTTGGTTGAAGCTTCTTTGTCTGTTTCTGAAGCTAGTGCATCTAAGCTGTCCCTTTTGCGAGGAGGTATGTGGCTGACGTTTCGATCGAGGTCACCAGCGGTCTTTAGAAGGTCAGCTAGCGACGCAGGTTGTTGCACTGTAATGGCAGCTTGAATCTGACGGTCGCTAATACCATGAACAACATAGTCAATCATTTGCTTCTCTGTAAGAGGCACTGGACTTTGGCTCAGAAGTCTTAACTTGGCAAAAGTGTAATGCTGTAAGCTCTCGTCATGGTTCTGGGCACGTGTGAGGATTCGTTCCTGCCACTCAATGACGGAGAAGCTTTCGCTGAACTGAGCGATGAGGGCCGATTTCCAATCTGACCACGTTTTGCAGCTGGACCCATTTATGGCATGCCCGTTAGCTGCCGTACCTTTCAATTTACTGATGCCAATGGCGTGAAGTGTGGCATCGTCCCACTGCGCGAGTTGCTGTGTTCTTTCAAGGTCGTGGATCCATGCCGAAACGCTAGTGCCCTTGTCGCCAGAAAATACAGCGATGGAGGTCGATAAATCCGGCAACGTTGTCACCTGTAGTCCCCGTTGCTGGCTGCTTGCCACTGACAGAAGGGCAATGCTTTGTTCTAGGAGGGCTTGCATCTGCTGCAATCTCGTGCTTTCGCTGGACGATCCTGCTGTTCTGTCAGGGACACCGTTCTGAAATCCGGGCGGCAATTGCGTTGGTGGAGGATCGGTGTTGTCTGAGGCAGCTTCGCGGTCGGCCGTAATAGCGGCGGTGAGCCGTTGGATTACTTCTTCCTTACTCCCGGTGGTTTCCAAGCTGCGACGTTCCAATTCGTCCCGAATGAATTCCACTCGTAGTTGTGAAAGTTCCTCTGGCGTGGCTTCGCTCCAATTTATGAAAGGCATGCTTGGGCTTTTTGGCGCGAAGGAGAACAAAGGCGGCAATATGGCAGCGAACTGAAGAACCTTTGCTACTTTTGCTTACGAACTTGGGGTGTCGTGGCTGGAGACTGTGGCGGCACACAGCATTTTGAGTTGACTGCGCCACTTGTGAGAGGGTTAGGGACGGGCCGAGGTAGGAACGTTAGGAATACGGCTTTATTTGGGTAACATATACTGCAACACATGAGATGCACACCCGATCGGCTCGGCGTGCGACATCCAAGAGAGCAAAGAAAGGCTCGTCAGAGCGATACAAAAGCATGTGACATAGAGGGCGCCGGTTACCGGCAGTTATCTCACAGTACTACCCTTTAGTGATCTGCAGTATGCGGATGATACCAGTGGCACCAGAGCAGGAAAGAGTAGTCCGGATTACATTGCTTCATTGTGCTTCTGGCACGAGTTCGATTCCTAGAAGCGTGTACTACCCTTTAGTGATCTGCAGTATGCGGATGATACCAGTGGCACCAAAGCAGGAAAGAGTAGTCCGGATTACATTGCTCCATTGTGCTTCTGGCACGAGTTCGATTCCTAGAAGCGTGTACTACCCTTTAGTGATCTGCAGTATGCGGATGATACCAGTGGCACCAGAGCAGGAAAGAGTAGTCCGGATTACATTGTTTCATTGTGCTTCTGGCACGAGTTCGATTCCTAGAAGCGTGTACTACCCTTTAGTGATCTGCAGTATGCGGATGATGCCAGTGGCACCAGAGCAGGAAAGAGTAGTCCGGATTACATTGCTTCATTGTGCTTCTGGCACGAGTTCGATTCCTAGAAGCGTGTACTACCCTTTAGTGATCTGCAGTATGCGGATGATATCAGTGGCACCAAAGCAGGAAAGAGTAGTCCGGATTACATTGCTCCATTGTGCTTCTGGCACGAGTTCGATTCCTAGAAGCGTGTACTACCCTTTAGTAATCTGCGGTATGCGGATGATACCAGTGGCACCAAAGTAGGAAAGAGTAATCCGGATTACATTGCTCCATTGTGCTTCTGGCACGAGTTCGATTCCTAGAAGCGTGTACTACCCTTTAGTGATCTGCAGTATGCGGATGATATCAGTGGCACCAAAGCAGGAAAGAGTAGTCCGGATTACATTGCTCCATTGTGCTTCTGGCACGAGTTCGATTCCTAGAAGCGTGTACTACCCTTTAGTAATCTGCGGTATGCGGATGATACCAGTGGCACCAAAGTAGGAAAGAGTAATCCGGATTACATTGTTCCATTGTGCTTCTGGCACGAGTTCGATTCCTAGAAACGTGTACTACCCTTTAGTGATCTGCAGTATGCGGATGATACCAGTGGCACCAGAGCAGGAAAGAGTAGTCCGGATTACATTGCCCTATTGTGCTTCTGGCACGAGTTCGATTCCTAGAAGCGTGTACTACCCTTTAGTGATCTGCAGTATGCGGATGATACCAGTGGCACCAAAGCAGGAAAGAGTAGTCCGGATTACATTGCCCCATTGTGCTTCTGGCGCGAGTTCGATTCCTAGAAGCGTGTACTACCCTTTAGTGATCTGCAGTATGCGGATGATACCAGTGGCACCAGAGAAGGAAAGAGTAGTCCGGATTACATTGCTCCATTGTGCTTCTGGCACGAGTTCGATTCCTAGAAGCGTGTACTACCCTTTAGTGATCTGCAGTATGCGGATGATACCAGTGGCACCAAAGCAGGAAAGAGAAGTCCGGATTACATTGCTCCATTGTGCTTCTGGCACGAGTTCGATTCCTAGAAGCGTGTACTACCCTTTAGTGATCTGCAGTATGCGGATGATACCAGTGGCACCAGAGCAGGAAAGAGTAGTCCGGATTATATTGCTCCATTGTGCTTCTGGCACGAGTTCCGATTCCTAGAAGCGTGTACTACCCTTTGGTGATCTGCAGTATGCGGATGATACCAGTGGCACCAGAGAAGGAAAGAGTAGTCCGGATTACATTGCTCCATTGTGCTTCTGGCGCGAGTTCGATTCCTAGAAGCGTGTACTACCCTTTAGTGATCTGCAGTATGCGGATGATACCAGTGGCACCAGAGCAGGAAAGAGTAGTCCGGATTATATTGCTCCATTGTGCTTCTGGCGCGAGTTCGATTCCTAGAAGCGTGTACTACCCTTTAGTGATCTGCAGTATGCGGATGATACCAGTGGCACCAGAGAAGGAAAGAGTAGTCCGGATTACATTGCTCCATTGTGCTTCTGGCACGAGTTCGATTCCTAGAAGCGTGTACTACCCTTTAGTGATCTGCAGTATGCGGATGATACCAGTGGCACCAAAGCAGGAAAGAGAAGTCCGGATTACATTGCTCCATTGTGCTTCTGGCACGAGTTCGATTCCTAGAAGCGTGTACTACCCTTTAGTGATCTGCAGTATGCGGATGATACCAGTGGCACCAGAGCAGGAAAGAGTAGTCCGGATTATATTGCTCCATTGTGCTTCTGGCACGAGTTCGATTCCTAGAAGCGTGTACTACCCTTTGGTGATCTGCAGTATGCGGATGACACCAGTGGCACCAGAGCAGGAAAGAGTAGTCCGGATTACATTGCTTCATTGTGCTTCTGGCACGAGTTCGATTCCGAGATGCGTGTACTACCCTTTAGTGATCTCCGAGTGTGATCCGATTGATCCGAATCGTCGAGGTCGGAGTTTCGTAGGCGTCCACGAACTCTCAACAGGCCCTGATTGTGGACGAACGGGTCGAGTTTGCGCAAAGGGTTGCTGGACGAAATGAGACTTTGTTGAGCTGCGTCCGCACGGGGACTTGTGACGGCTTCTGGAAATTCTTCGTGTTGGACGCAGCGAAGGATGACTTTCTTCGCCTCGTTCAGCTCATCAGCGCTTCGAGGTTTCCTGCACTAATGCCACCCGTGACAATCAGCCAAAGGGTTATGAAAGGAACGAGCGGTATGCACCAGGTATGCCACGGACAGCAGGAAAGATGCCCATGTCGAAAAGCGCTCGAAGCGATGAACCCCCAGTTGTTGATTTCCTACGCGAGTTGCCGAGACAGCCACTTGAGGACGGATTTCCTTGTGCTCGTCTGGTTCAAAAAGCAGGAAGGCTGTGCCCTTCCTCTGCGCGTCCGTACTTTCCCGAAGAAATTTCGGTCCTGTCAGCCAAGTCGTGCTAGCCAAAGCATCTGCAGCGACAGCTCTAGTGGCGTGATCTGCAGGTTTCTGATCGGTGGGAACGTAATGCCATTGTTCGGGCTTCGTAGATCCTGGTATGCGGTTCACACGGCTGCCTGACATAGACGTAGAAACGCCTCGATTGATTGAAGATGTATCCGAGCACAACTTTGCTGTCCGTGTAGAATTTAATGTGAGCATCGATTTCGCTGACGACAAACTCGGCGGTATCGACGGCGAGCAGTGCGGCACATAGCTCAAGTCTTGGAATGGTCTGGTAGGGGCGTGGTGCTAGCTTCGCTTTTCCGAACACAAAACCCACGTGTTGCATTCCATCAGCATCTGTGGCTCTGATGCAAGCTACAGCGGCGATTGACCTGTTCTGAGGCATCGCAGAAGACGCAGATTTCCCGTCGACGAGCGCCGGAGAGAGAGATTGCAGTGTACTGGAGTGGTATCTTGAGCCGTTCAAGATGTAATGAGTCTTGCCACGTTCGCCAGTTGTCATTCAGCTCGAGAGTGGCATCCCAGTCTCAGGATAAGAAATATCTCTCAGCAACAGCCTACCTTGTACCGTCAGTGGGGCTGTCAATCCTAGGGGTGTCGTATAGGCTTTTCACAGTGGATAGTACGCCGCGTCGAGAATTCGGAGTGCCTTTACGGGCACTTTGAAGGTGAACGTGCCTTCAGGTCCCAGTTTAGTCCAAGGTTCTGCTGCATCGGTACGTGACCTCCGTCGAAGTCCATGTCTTTAATGTCCGTGGCATAGTCACCGGATGGGAAGGCGCCCTCGATTTCCACAGAGTTAGAGGCAATCTTGTGAAGCCGCATGTTTGCTCCTTTCAGCATGTGCTGTGCCCCTTTGAGTAAGTCAATAGCCTCCTCTTCGGTCGGTAAGGACTTGAGGCCGTCGTCGACATAGAAGTCTCTTTCGATTAAGTGTCGAACGTCCGCTCCAAAGTCCTGCTCTCCCTCCTGTGCGGTGCGCCTTAAGCCGTAGGTCGCAATAGAGGGGAGCATGTGTTGCCAAACGCATGTACACACATCCTGTATTCAATGACATCCTTGATAGTGTCGTTGTCTCGGAACCACAAGAAGCGCAGGTAGTCTGTCTTCACGTACGAAGAAGGAATAAAACATTCGCTGGATGTCAGCTGTTACCGCCACAGCCTCCTTTCTAAAACGGAGCAGCACACCGATCAGGCTATTTGTCATGTCCGGTCCCGAAAGGAGCAAGTCGTTGAGCGAAACACCTTGGTACTTGGTACTTGAATCGAAAACTACCCGGATTTGGCTCGGTTTCTGCGGGTGGCAAACACCGAAGCTGGGGAGGTACCGAGATTGCTTGGCTTCTTTTCTTTGTGGTGCTGGCTCAGCGTGGCCATTTTCGAGCAGATCCTGCATGAAGGCAACGAAGTGCTTCATTTCTGCGTTCCTTTCCGGAGTGCGACGTAAAGAAGTGAACCGAGAAAACGCTTGTTCTCGGTTGTCAGGAAGTTCACGTCGGGGCATACGAAAATGCAAAGTGGCTGCTCAGTTGTGTAACGTGTCCCTGTGGAATTCTCTGTCCATCAAGCTCAGTAATTCTTTGTCTTTCATTGACGGAGTAAGCTTCTCGTCATCTCTTGTGATCTGGAATAGGGGGTATCTGGGATCCGTTTGGTCGTCGCTTAGCAGCGGAAGAGACGGGACGGCTTCTTTTGTAGAATGCTCAACACAGGGTTTTTCGTCCACAATCATTTGGTTGGGGCAGGGCCTGAAGTAGGAAGGACGAGCGTTTTGCAACACGCTTGTGGCGAAGGTACTGACCTGTGAATTGCGTAATCGTTCGATACAGACGTCCCCAACTATGACCCACCCGAAGTCCAGCTTCTGGGCGAAAGGAGCGTGGTTAGGGTTGTTGCGCTGCTGACGCACTTTGTGCTCTTGAACGAGATCCCTTCCTAGGAGCAGTATAGGATGTGTGCATTGGGTTCGAGTGGCGGAATGACATTTGCCACTGCCTTGGCATGTGGATGTCTGCGAGCAAAGTCCGGTGTTGGGATCTCATTCCTGTCATTAGGAATTTGGTCGCACTCCGTCAACGTTGGTAAAGGCAGACGTGTGCCACTGTTGATACCTTCAACAACATAGCCGGTAGCTCGTCGTCCCAACGTCTCAACCACTCCGGCGCACGTCCTGAGCGTGTATGGATACTCACACCCGTGAATGTTGAAGCATTCGAAGAATTCGGGCCTGGCCAGTGACTTATTGCTTTGGTCGTCAATGACTGCATACATCGGAACTGCTTGTTCTGGCTGAGCTCTTCTGGGTACACTTCGATGAGACATATTTTTGAGCAGGATACTCTCGAATTGGCTTCTCCACGCACTTCCGTGCAGCTTGATGTAACCTCTGCGGATGCCCTGTTGAAACCCTCTTCCTCAGCCGACGTGGTTCCGGCGCTGCGTCGAGCTTGCGAACTAACGCTCTCAGGATGAAGTGCCGTAATGTGGTGGCCCCTGTTGCACCCTGTGCAATGTATCGTTGAGTCGCAGCTCTTCCCGTTGTGCGTCATCGCACAGCATTTAAAGCACGCACCGAACTCTGACAGCAAGCGCTTTCGCTCGGCATGAGGTTTCTGACGGAATGTCCTACACCGGCTAAGCTTATGTGGCTTCTTGTGCAAGGGGCACATTCCTTCCGGGTTCTTCAGAGTTCTTTCTACTTGACTTGTTGAGCTGTCTTCCTGAGCGGTAATCGTGGTCCCATGTACCGTTACAGACGATTTCTTAGAGGATTGCGTTGTCGACGAGGACGTCTTCTCCTTCTTGCCTGTATTATCGCTTGAGGGCCCGATTATGAAACTTGGATCATTCTTTGTCTTCGCTGTGGTTCGGACGAAGTCCGAGAAGACAGAGAACGGTGGGAAAGACACACGGTGTTCTTGCTTGTATTTCGATCCTAGAGCGATCCATTTTTCTTGCAAATGTAGAGGAAGTTTCGCTGCAATAGGGTTCACCCTACGTGAGGTGTCTAGGTAGGAGAACCCAGCGTGGATCTGCCGTTGCTGACTCGAGTTCTTGGAGTAAATCTCCCAGCTCCCTCAGTTTCTCTCGGTCACTGCCTAGTCCTCGGAAACCTTTCAAGCCTGTCTGTTAGCGCGTTTTCGATTGCGTCTGGGCTACCATAGGCCCTTCTAACCGTTCCCAGATCGCCTGAAGTCCCATGTCCGGGTTTCCGATGTGCACAGCTTCTAGCGTACACGGATGATTCCCTTCACAGCCACTTCACCAGGAGATCCATCTCTTCTGTGGCTGATATTCCAAGGTTTTAGTAGTGTTACGAAATGCCGATTTCCAAGACCTATAGTCTTCCGGACGGTCGCTGAACTTCGAGAGGCCCGTAGTAACAAGCTCCCGGCGAAGTAAGTACCTGGCGACGTCACCCATAATGGATAGGGGGCAGTTTCATTTTAAATCGAACAACGGGTGAAAGTCGTACTTTTTAATGCGGCCAGAAAAAATAGCTCATACGAAGCAAATCACACCACGTGCGACGCTCGTGCGTGGAGTAGTTTCCGCGTGGGAGAGGAGGAAAGTCTGAAGCTGCTTGAGCGCGCTTTCTTCTGGACCGACTTTGACGGTGTCTAGCACCGCTGATTTTATGCCTAGGAACTGGAGGTTTTTTGTCATTATAGGCTGCTCTATAGACACTGTCGACAGCCACCCAGAGAACTCTCAGGGCCACAGACAAAAAAATGTTTCTGTTAAAAAATGCCAAACTTGGCGTAAACGTTCAAAAAGGCCAAACTTTGTTACCAATTCGCGTCATGACAGAACGTCTGAGGACATCGAGCTTAGTGCCATTCGATAGGACTTTGAAAGAACTTTCGTACTGTAGAGAGTTCATTTTTCTCGGCCCAGTGGTTTCTGTTTTATTAGCTTGAGAATCGCAGATGGTAGTCGAAAATTGCCAATGTTGCATCTAAATTTTCTCAAAAATGCCATCTTCGATTTCCTTGATTATTTTTGAAAAAGTGGCGTCATGTCCACTTTAGACGCCAAGTGAGACAATCTTATTTTTACCTGAAAGACGCGCAGCGCTTTTTTTTTTTTTTTATCGGGCAGGGTCCACACGGCTGTGGCCTTGCGCGCCCCATCACCAAGCACGCGACCTTCAACCTCTTCCTTGCTACAGGTCTCCCGCTGACTGAGAAATGAATGACCACACTGCGTGAGCTTGTTGTAGTTAACGATGTATGATGAAAGTCACTGAATAGGTTAGCTAGCTGTAGGACTCGAACCCACAGTGTCCCCAGAGCATCACTTTACGTTTACCCAATGGTCTCCCAGTTCCGCCAGGCTCATTCAAACTGTGGGAGAGTACATGAGTTGCCTGTGCGCCCTTGACGAAGAGCCCAGTCCGACGAACATACCGACAAAGCAGTGAGAAGAAACGAAGCGCTTCGTAAAGATCTTTATGCACTGGTAACATCGTCGCTTTTGTTTCAGGTTGCCGCCACTCCCCCAGGCAGTGTGAAAGTCACATCCTTTTCATTGGTAAAAGAACGTTGTGGAAGTTTCGAAAAACGTAAAGTGTGCCCATTGCGAGACCCCTGCAGGTGATGGATGCCACCATTGGATTAGTATCATCCGATAGCTTTAGACATGACCTTTCACATGATATAAACTGACTGGGTTCAAGCGCATGGATGCCAAAAGGATTACTGAACACCACGCCGAGGGTTTGAGGTACCTACGGCTACCGGAAACGAGGGATTTTGGTTGTGCGTTGTTCTGTCGGAAATTTTGATTCCCACGGTGGAACTGACACAGCTCATGGAGGGCCAAAGTCCCAGACAACACACAAAATAATCCGGATATCCCCACGATCCCATAACATCCGGGAGAGGGAAATATCCCGGTGAAACTTTGTGAGGATGTCCCATGGATATCTCAGAGGGACGACATTCGGTACGTCCAGTGTATGTCCCGTTTAAGATTTAGATGGGAAATTTGTCACTGTGCCTGATTCCTGGCGGAAACGTGTGTATCGGAAATACGTGTATCCACCCTGTGACGTCACAAAGTCGTTTTATAGATCATGTACAGTTGCTTCGTGAGGTAACATCGTGTCGAAAACTAAATATAACATAGAAGCTTTCCGCATCCAGTCCAGCACTAGAAGGGATCCACTGTGACTATATACCTCCTGTGAACAGAAACTGTCTGGCATGAAATATCTGAACAGGTTGATGCCCAGCCAAACCAGCGGAGCCGTATTATGCATGTAGCTAGCTTGTGGTAGGGTAAATGTGTTGCAAAGTTGGGTTTCTCTTTGGAAAACCCCATTTGCGACTTTTCTATACAAACGATAAAAGAAATGAAGAAAGAAATAAAAATAAAATAATGGGTATACATATTTCGCCACCTAGATTACAGTGCTTCAGATGGAATTTTGATTTCAAAATATTAAAGGTTTGAACGGCGCGGCCGATAACAATGTCGTCGGGGCAGTATCGCTTGCAGTACTGTTTCATTTTCAGGGTATATTAGCACACCCAGGGAGTAGTTTGGTGAGCTCAAGCGTCTCCAAAGTCATGCCACCAGAATGCGGGACAAGGAAACGATTCAGAAACTCTCCTCAAACATGTGCAGACCCACGGAACCCCCCCCCCCCCCCCTTCTCCGCGAAATATTTAATTTTCTGGCTACGGCACTCCCCCATAACAAGGAAAAAAAAAGACACACACACGAGAAATACCGCCTTGACTGCATGTAGGTTTTTCCTTTTTTTTTTTTTTTGAAACACGGCGAACAGGCGAATTTGCGCTCACCATCGTTTGCGGTCTGCGTGGTTGTTGGATTTGGGGGCGCCGTACGAAAATGCCCCACCAGAACCCACTCGCTCTCGTCTACCACACATTTTAAGCTTAATTCTCATTCCCAAGAAGCCCACCAGGCGTGCCCCTCCATCTGGTGGATTTTATCTCGAAGCCAGGGCAATCCAATCCGACCGTGTGCACGCATTCTCTTTGCTGCTGCTTTGTTTGTCGTGTCGCGAAACGCGTGATGTCCTCTAAACATTGGATTAACATACGCGCAGGCGAAGCTTGTGAGTGGTGCCACGAGTCTACGGACATTGGTGCCGTGATGGGTGAGTGAGAAAAAAACTTGAATGAAAACTGGGAGTAGCTAACCGTAAGCCTAAATAGCGCGTGTACGTACGTACTAGTATGTGATGGGTATAGAAATCCAGCGAACCGGTAGAGATGTAGGAAGGGAGTTGCCTCAGGACAGAAGCCGCCGATATTTCGAACAGAGACTGTTCTTCTTGTGGCAGAAGAAGAACAGTCTGTGCTCGAAATATCTAGCAGAAGAAGAACAGTCTCTGTTCGAAATATCGGCGGCTTCTGTCCTGAGGCAACTCCCTCCCTAGTATGTACAAGGAGCGTTCTGGTGCATTTTTTGCGGAATGTGAATTTATCTGGCCTGGATGTTTTTCAATGCGTTGTTCTCGTTGTGTTTCAGTCAATGTAAACTCTATGCTCGTCAGTTTCTTGTCAACATTTGGTGCTTCTGTGACAGTGTCTACGTATGAAAGAACTGATGTTCTGAGGCTGGAACAACATAGAAGGGACAAATACATACAAAGCCTCATCTTTGTGTCTACGTATGTTTTGTAACAAAGCGCGGGCCTGAAATCGTATGTTCGCTGCCGATCATGTTACCAATGGTACGCTATTCGCATTCTCATGGACTTTCGTTGTCATGCGGATGTGGAGGTTCGTTTGTGTTGCCATTTACGTTTGTTTCGTTTTACAGTTTGCACACGTGGGATTGCCTCGCGGTATGCACGGCACGGTACAGGGTCGGACACACATAAGCGTATCGCGGGAGCGCATGACCTGCAAGTATGCCAGCGCCGCGCAACGGATGCTCCTGGGTTTGAGACCTCGCGCCTAGCGAACATTCGCCGCCTCTCGGTTGGGTCCGTCATTGCTCTCGTGGCGCCGGCAGGCGGGGCGACCCACCTGCTGTTGCTATTCAATCTCTGGGCAATAAATTATAAAGCAAAGACTACACAAAGCAAAACGCGCTCGTAAACATACGAGGAGCGCCTTTGTGTGGAAAAATCGCTCCACGGAAAGGTAGCCCTGCGTCTCAATAAAACGATGTGACGAAGACGATGTGTCATGGGAAAAAATAAACGGAAGAAGGGGAGGTTAAGGGGACTCTACACATCCTTCCTGGAAACGAACACCAAGTGTGAGCGTCTTGCTTGAGGGTCCGTCGTTACACGGTAGCGCTCGCAACGTTACAGGTACCTTACCAGCCAGCGCAAAGTACGGGCATAATTCAGATCTCTCCCAGTTTCAGAAATAATTAAGAACGTGCAAAATTTTCGCGTACCACTCGTGGTTTTGCGATACTAGGCGGACAAAATATGCGCTTGAACCCAGCCACTTGATATCATGTGAAAGATCATGTAAAGCTATCGGATGATGCTAATCCAATGGTGGCAGCCATCATCTGCAGGAGTCTCATCCATGTCACATGCATGTGCACATTTTACGTTTCATACTGCCTGGGAGACTGGCGGGAAACTGAAACAAAAGCTACTATGTTACCAGTGGATAAAGATCTTTACGAAGCTCTTCGTTTCTTCTCACAGCTTTGTCGGTATGTTTGTCGAACTGGGGCTTCTCGTCAAAGGCGCACAATCCGATGCATGCGGGCTGTGTCGTTTTCGTCATACCATCGTTGTATGTAATGACAAGTTGGATGACTCGTTGACGAACTGGCCTGCTCCTGTATAGGTACGAAGCCCAGAAGAGCACGCTGATGGAAATATCAACCACTCTAGTCCTGAATCACCCATCATCCAAAACATTCTTTTACGGGTTCCTTGAATTCTCTACCTGATGTCACTGTCGCATTTTATCTAGGGTTGCCAATCGGGATATCCCGGGATCCCGGACAATTTTTTACGTCCCGACATTTCTTCCGGAAAATCCCGGGATTTTCGTGACAGCGAATATGACTGAAAAGTCAAACACCTGCAGGCCATCAGGCAGAGACTCACCACTTGGTAAGGAAATAGCACTTTTTATGACTGGCGGAGGCAGAGGACTGCTGCCTACGTGATAGGTACAGATATATCTGAGTGTCATTTCTTCTAGCGCAGGAGCTGAACGGACCTTCAGTTTGGCAGCCAGTATTTTCACAAAAGTTCACTCCGAAGTGAATGACACTACCCTCGATGCTCTGTGCTTTCTCAGGCCGTGTGTACCATTGCACAATGCACATTGTACAATGTGACAAGCACTCAGCGTCGGTGTTCAGTGTTTCGTTTTTTTCTTCATTCGTCTTTTTTGTTTCTGTTACGCAGTGGAATGTTACACAGTTTAAAGAAATCATTAAGTAATATTTCCTGTGACTTCAAGTGTTGCGGAACTCGCCTTCTTTTCACGCGCAACCAGTGAATTTCGCATCAATAGAAAAGGAGTGGCATTGTCATCGCAGAAAATAAAAATAAAATGTGAGAATTTCGTCGGCACTACTTTACCAATGTGGTTACACTGCGAATTTTCGAGTGCTTTCCTTCAGGAAAAGGTAGAAGGTAGATAATTCTGACCCGCGTAGGACTAAACTTCGAAGCACAACTCTAATTATATCTTATCGCCTCATCTAACACCTGTAGTTGGTGAGTGGAGTGGGGATAATGCCGAAAGAAGATTGCAATGATGTGATAGGAACCCCTAGAGGATACCAGACCATCAAACTTTGCCCAACAGCAGGGTGCTTCGACACCCCATCTTGTTGACACTGTAGGGTTGATTTTCTCCAAAGCGCGCGTGTACACGTCTCCCTTTCCCACCTGGATAACCTACGACAGCTTTGGATACATGTGGTACATAAAAGACTTTGGAACCGTCCGATGCTTGCGATTTTGGATAAATCGATACTTCACAACAGTATCGTGGAACTACTCGTATAAGTCTTCCGTCGACAATATTGTTGTGAGGCAACTCACCTGGTCCGGATTCGAAGTCATCATTGGAGTGGTCAAGAGAGTCTGTAAAATACAAGTAACCTTATCATTTGATCCGATGTGGCACAATCCGGAGGTGCATTTGACACCCGGATCAACGAACACAAAACCAAACCACACAGCACGATTATAAAATGATATTTTTCTCGTTTTCATCAGAAAGAAAACACTTTTCCGAGTCTAGAACCAAACTTTTACCTTCGTAATGCGAGGAGTTTTCTCGGGAGCGAATTTAAACGGAGCCGCGAAGGGAGTACAGCTGGCGCCACGCCGTGTCGAGCTGCCGCGCGAAGACACCGTGCACCGTGAGTAAAGGCGGGGTGAGCATAGCCTCGATGTGAGCAGCAGCAGCAGAGCAACAGCAGCGGACACGAGGGGTCCCATAGCACTGGGCGAGAGCAGCAGAGCTGCCGAGCTGCAGAAATTTCCTGCTGCTCTCGTCCGAATTATCCGAATTTTTGGTTGCTGTGCTGCCCTGTTGCTCTGCAGCATGAGCAGCCGGTCTCGAAAGCCAATCAGAAGGCTCGTTGTTATTGTTTTCGTTCGACGGTGTTTAGGGTTAGCAGGGCGGTGAGTGACGGCAGAAGGTTTGTTTCCTTTTGTTCCGTGATTTGATTCTGAAGATCTGGATACGCTTGTGATTGCCAGTAGTTTGGAGCGAGTGTTCAATCATCGGGACTGCGTGAAGTGCGCATTCAGGACATAATTCAGTTCATAAGTTCAATAAACTGTTCGACCGAACCTACGTGATACATATGTTGTGTACCAGTTGTAGCTACATGTTCGCTTGTTTTCTGGAAAGTACTTCAAAACCCGTGACCTGATAACGTACAAGCAAATTACTTTCACGTCCATGCCGTGTGAAAACCAAACCGAACAAATTTCTTGTGGTCGGTATTCCAAGACCTTGCTAGGTGGTTGTAAATGAAACTGACCCTTGGAAAGGGTTAGATGGAGATAGACAACGTTCAGACAACAAAAAAAGGTTCGACAGAGATAGATAATGAACCCATTCCTTGTGAAAACAGGCAGAAAGCAGTGAATACTAGCAGACGGGGCCTTTGTTTTCGTTAGACAATTTTATTTCACTAATAGCAACGTACGCATTTGACAGTCACCGTAAGTCAAAATATCGAATACTATAGTAACGAGGCAATATTTATACGACAAAATCCCGTAGAAGAATCTCCACACAACACAGCAAGGACGGTTCTGCACAGCAGGAGGACGAACCTACGTTGAATTTCATGAAACTGACTACACATCAACGAAGAGTCAATCAGGTAATCCGAGGCTCAGCCCACCACCACACTCATCTCAAAGTTCAGTTATGAGCTCCAAATCCACAATATATCTCTCACACAAACGCCTTTCACCTAGGATTGCGTTCCTAGGTGTGTGCACTAAAAAGCTTAGCCGCTGCGTACGCCTTCGGAATGTGCGAAATGTAAACAATGCCACAGTTGCCAACACGCTTTGTGTTTTCTAAGCCGCTGCTGCCGCTAATTCAAAACGAAGCTATGGGACGCCTCCAACAGAAGAGCAGCGGCAGCAGAAAGCTGCTCTGCTGCCATGTTGCCGTGTTGCTGCTGCCGCACCGCTGCTGCTCGCATAAAGCTATGGGACCCGGCCCTAACTTGACGCGAACTACAATCGGGCGCGCGACACGTCATCGTGACGTGTCGTGGTCCCGCCAGGAGCACGCGCCGTAGGATCATGCATATGCGTTCCAAGGTTGCCAGATTGGGCTATAAGCCGCCAAATTGGGCTACTTTTTGTGACAGTTGGCGGGGTGTTTTTCACCTTGGCTATTTGGCTACTTTTGGGCTATTTGAGGGTTTCACGCCACATGCGCTCGGACGACAACACATGACCACACTATGATTGTCACCCCTCGTCACGCAAAACTTCCTACACCCTTTTGGGTGTAAGGTGTGCGTACCATAACTCACACCCCTACAGTGCTGTGAAACACCATGACAGGTACGTGTATTTCATTACATCTACACACCCTAAAGTGTGTAGGTGTAATGAAATACACCTAGCTCTCATAGTGTGTTTCACGACACTTTAACTTTTACACCTGAAAGAGTGTGAGTTGGTACACCCACATTACCTCCTGAAAGGGTGTAACGTCAACTTAGCGGGTGTGCGGCTTGTGGGTCTACACTGGTAATTGGAAGATACCCTATCTGATTCGTTTTTTGTGTAAATCAACACCCCTAAGTAATGGCATAACTATATGCAGTGCCTGTCTTGCGAGCGTCTGCAAATTCGATAGCAAGTTTAACTTGTTTATATACACAAAAACACCAAAATGAGGGATTGCTTGGAGTATAAGCTCACCATCAAGACAACGTTTGTGCTTCCTACTGGTTTTGGTATGAAGGAAAGACTCAGTGTACACGCGTTTTACAATAAGGCAAAACACTCTTAGCACACCCTCAACACACCCACCTATGAGGGGATCAGCCTCGAAGAGGTGTCATACGAGAGTGATTTAGGTGTATATTGCAAAATGCACCCCCTTACGCTAACGTACATTCTTCAAGTGACCATTCAATGAACATTCCTCACGTGAAATTCGCCCTGCGGACAAATGGACTGTAAAGACTTCGTGCCATCCGACATCTTCCTGAACAAGTTTACAAGCGAACTAATGTGTCCATAATATGAGTTTATGCATATGCGCTTCTCATACATAACCCATGTGTAATTTGCATGCTGTATATTTTCCCGGTTTTGTGAACAGGGAAACGAAAACGTTTTTGGCTATTTGGGCTATTTTTTTCTTTGATGTGTCGTCGTGCGTTTGCTATGCTTGGGCTATTTTATGAATCAGTTTTGGCGGGAGACAAGTTTGGCATCTGGCAAACCTGATTGCGGTCATCTGGTCCATGACGCCAGCTTCCGCGCGGTGGTCGCAGTCTGTCGCAGTCGCATCCTGTGGGTTTCGCCGACATACCGAGACAATGTTGGATGGTTGGTTGCCCTAATTCACGTCAATATCCGCGGAGCATCTAGTGTCATATGTTTCTCAGTGACGAGACGGACAGCTTTTGATGCCAGGAAGCAATCGGATCGCCGGGATGGAAAGCATTATCTTGCCTCACATTCAGGCTGTTCACAAGTCTTTTTTTAATTTTGTGATTTGATTTCAGTTTACCTTATCATATGCACAATCATATCAGGTTATCCTATATATATGATATTGACGGGGCCATTTTCTTGTTTATACCTGAATAAGTTAAAATAATGAAAAAATGGCTAGGAAGCAAGCGAGCTGGTGAATATGATGCGTAATGTACAACCCCGAGACTGACATCCTGAATGACTGAATGACATCCTCAGGAAGTCATCAACTGGTCCTCCCAGAAAGTCAAGAGCTGTGCGACAGAATTGCGGCTCCTCCTTTCCACGAGAAATGCTCCAGGTATCATAGACAGTCATCCTTTTTGGAGCCAGAGAATTTTACGGTGGACCACCCTTTATTTCAGAAAGAAGTCAGTCAGGTCCCAGGATCGGCCCAAAAAACAAATGTGTTTATGGAGTCTGAGCAGTTACTAAAAGTAATATTTCTCGTCCCGCAGGCTACCCACAGGGACGGGCACAGGACGTACCTGAATGACTCTTCACGGACAGTCCGAGAGTGTTATCCTCAGGACGTTATGGGGATAACCGCGAAGGACGAAGACACGATGACACTGTGGAGACATCCTGAGGACCGCGTGTGTTCTTGGGGACGAGCAGGCGCCATGGCAACGCCGCTATAACTTGGCAGGCTACCCACAGGGACGGGTACAGGACGTACCTGAATGACTCTTCACGGACAGTCCGAGAGTGTTATCCTCAGGACGTTGGATAACCGCGAAGGCCGAAGACACGATGACTCTGTGGAGACATCCTGAGGACCGCGTGTGTTCTTGGGGACGAGCAGGCGCCAACGCAACGCCGCTAACTTGGCATTACGCGATGCCGGTGACGTAACGGGGGCCAAAAAAAGAGCCCGTACAACTATCCGATCAGCAGGAGAATTAGCGCGGGAGAGGAGGAACGCAGAAGAGACACTTCAAGCGCGCGCTTCTCACAGAATGGAGCGATTTCACCCGGAAAAATTCTGGCATATTAGTTTCTCGACGGCAAGAATAGTTTCCAGCAAAACAGAAAAAAAAAAAACTATGAGGGTTCGGGAAATTTCATAGTCCCTTGAAGGCCAACTGTTGTACAGACCGATACCTCATCATTTTTAATCCGTGGAAAGCTCGGGGCGTACGCAGTTTTAGACAATTCTGAATAAGTGTCACGAAAATGCGCACGCCTCCCGTTCTCAACAAATCAGGATGATAGTTGGCTAGGAATGTGCTATGCAGTGAAGTTCATTTTTAAGAGTGTAGAATGTGATCCTAGAGAACGCACCAAACGGAATTTGGAGGAACGGTGATAACAACGCGATAACGGCAAGGGAGCCTACATACATCCGACTTCAGTGCGGTGATACCTCCAGCCGATGTCCCTCAGGCGGCCGCCATGTTGGTCCCCTGCTTTGTCAGAATCGTCAAGGGTATTGCCGAGATGAAATTCACCGCATGGCACGCTGCTAGCCAACCATCATTGCCTTCTCCTATTTGTCGAAAATGGGAAGCGTGTTTGTCGTTTTGTTTTTGATTATGTGCGGCATAAGTGTCACCAAAAAAAAAGCGTACACCTCTCGTTTTAACAAATCAGGGCAGATAACGAGATTGTGGTTGACTGAGAGCGTGGTATGCGGTGAAGTTAGTTGGTTTCTAAGAGTAAAAGAGCATGCTCGCAATACCACGCCGTCTAGGGAATGGGGACCAAGGTGGCCGGCGGCATCATGTGGTGTGTCAAAGATTGACACCACCCTAAGACGGAACACCGCTGATGTAGGCACCCTAGATCACGCAGGAAATGAGACACACATGGAGCCATTTTTTATTTCTAACGCGAGCGATCGGCATCCAGTCCTTAACCTTGACTAAGAACGCCTGGGCACGGGTTCGTCGGTATATTTTATCGCTACCACCCCAAGAACACATTGTCATCCTTGGGCTCAGGAGGGTCAAATCTGATTCTCAAATTGTCCTCAATGTGTCAGTTTAGCACTATACCGCGTCCCCATAGTATAATCAGAATGTCCACAGGCCATCTTTAAGGACAATTTTAGGACAGTGTGATACCACATAAGCGACAACCTCTAGATTGCTTTTTACTGTACCCGATTTGTTTTTGTCAGAGACGAGTATCGTATTTTCACGCGTATTACCCGCGGCTTATGCGCGTTTTTATTGTCGCGGACGCTCTGCGGCTTATCCGCGGGTGCGGCTTATCTGGTGACTAGTTTTCCCTGGTACTTCCCCATACCCCGGATTAAACGAAACGGCCGACTGTGCCTCATGTTTTTCGGAACAGGACCGCCCTGCCAGTGCACGAACAATACCGAACAGCGGCGGGTCCACATTCGAGTGGACTGACCTTCCGAAGACATTCCCCCACGCAGCTTTAACAGAAGGGGTGACAGTGATTCATGTCTCCTGGAACACCACTAACCCGTCAATCCACGAAAAACACGCAACAAGGGCACAATCCGATCTTAGTAGAACACTAGAACTGACCTCCTTTGTTATACATCATGCCGACACCGGAATGTGGACAGGGTTTATGGCCTTCCCTACGGTCGCCTCTGTCGGCAGACCCACAGGAAGGGTTCAATACACCTGACATCGGGATAAAACGTGGTCAGCTAAGCATCAGTTATCATTTGACCAGAGCAGCAGCATTCGTGGGCACGGCAGTTAGAGGTGAGGCATGGCTCTAACGCGAAGGCACAGCTACGACAGCGGCTTCAAACTAAAAGTCGTCGACTTCGCGGACCAGTACGGGTACAGGGCAGCTGGCAGGGAGTACGGCGTCGACGAACGTTGAGCGTCTCTATTTATTTTATATGTGCATCACTGGTTTAGCGCACAAAGCAGTCGCGTCGTATCACCCGCGGCTTATCTGCGGTGCGGCTAATACGCGTGAAAATACGGTACATTCTGTTTCACTGATTACTGTCCATTTGTCTTGATAAGCTGCCGCTATGGTGTCTAGCTGTTCGTTTTTCCCCAACGGACAATGAACAGGGCCCAATAAAAAGGAATATAAATATAAGATCAATATAAAAGATCAACAACAGCAAAAAAAAAAAAAAAGAAAGGAAAACAAATTAGAGTGAGAAATTCTCTTCGGAAGGTACCGAAGCTCCTTTCCATCCGCTGCACTGCGACGAAGCAAAGTGCTAGCAAGATCTGTGAACAAGACCGCTCGTGAGATTATCGAGGCAGAAAGAATAGATAAACTCTTCATGGCAGGCCTAGCGTGTTACGAACGGTGTCTCCTATGAGTTCCGTGCGCCGTTTTTTCATGCCGCAGCATAAGATTTAAACCCCTACGATACCCGTTTCCTACAGAATCCAAGCGCACAGATGTTGGCAGACAAAACAAACACACTTCGCACATGGCATGACGCACGGAGCCCAGTGGAAGCCGCAGAGAGTTCCTTTGATTTGAATATCATTGAGCCTACCGCCACTTGCCGTCACACGTGGAAAGACCACGACCTGCTGGATTTTATAACGACCGTGCCATAATCGGCAACCCCTATGAGAAGCCCGTCCGCACGATCCGCTAGGGGCTCTACGTGTCGGCCCGCGAGATCTACATCATGATTGCACAATGGGACTTTGAATTTTGAACGTGCAGAAAGCGCAGCAGACGATAGTCTCCTATGAAAACACCTAGAATGAACGATGATAATCAACTTCTGAAATAGGCTCTTCCATGGGACACCTACCGCTAGAAGTGCGAAGCATTGCTGAAATTGAGGGCGACTCGAGGAGTACCGCCACCGCTGGCTTCCAAATGCGGCGCTGGGAAGGGGTACATATGACATGGTTGTTACAATTTAGGAGGTCGTGGGAAAGGCTGTGGCCGAATCCGGCAGAATATCGATCATGGCGTCTCCCGGACTTGGACGTTGAGAGAGGGTCTTGTGTCCGTACAACTCCTTTTCTTCCTCTCTCTCAGCTTTTTTTTCTAGCCTTTCTATTACGATTTGTATGTTTATTTGAGAACAGTCCAATGAGACCATTCAACATTCACAGGGGAAAAGCTGCGAGGGCGCGCAAAAGGCTACCTACTGACCTACTTCATGGTGTATTGAAAGTGCGAACCAGGTATAAAACAGAACCGCAATGCATGCTCAGAGTCAATCATTCCTACACTTCCAAAACTGAGCTTCACCTCATTGCACGGTGTGCGCCGATCACTACCACGAATGATAGGGTGATCGCTTCTGATTTGAAGGGAGAGAAGGGCGTATGCCTTCTTCTAGCAATCAGGATATATTCACATTGCTACAAAAGGCGTACGCCCACTTCGCTCTTCGAATCGGAAGCAGTAACCCTACAGTACTGTGAGGTGGATGGTGCGGTGAGTTCAGTGGTGATGAGAATTTGCTACGAGGTAAACTCCTGCTCAGGTAGCGCACAGTTACCCCTCTGGTTCAACAACAGCAACAAGAACTGTATTTCATGATCATGGATGGGGAATTACACCACCATCAAAATAAACTTCACCACATAGCACGCTCTTAGCCAACCGTCATCCCGAATGAGAACGTTCTGTCCCTTGATTTGATGAATAGGGGATCGTACGCCATTTTTGTGGAATTATGAACTGCATAATGCCACAAATATGACATACATCTCCCGTTTTCAGCTAATGAGGTGAAGAATGATGCCAGTTGAGACGGTGCTTAGCTAAGAGCGTGCTATGTGGCGAAATCCGTTGCTAAGAGTGAGCCAATTATTGTTGCTGAGATTATGTAACATGACACAGCATGACACATGTGAGCATGTAACAGCTGGAAACTGGGCGCATTCCCGTGCTTGTGGCAGCTATGCAGTTATGTTGCCAACAACATAATCGAAAACAAAAATACGCTAAAAATGCATAACGCTAAATAACAACCATTGCGCAGGACGTTGCCAATTGCATTGAAACATGCCACTAATCTATGGAACGCCCTGGGCATAAGCGTTTTTGTGACAATTAACGTGACCACACAAGTGCCACAAGACCAGGTACACTTCTTTATAACAAGTAATGGCAGAGAACTGCTGTGCTCCAAACAGAACGAAATAGAGCAAGCCCCAGAAAAATAGGGCTGAGCTAGCACGTATAGATTGTTATCGTTGGCGCGTTCTGAACGTCGTGAAACGCCACGGTCTGCAGATTTCAAAGAAGGCGTTGCGATTTTGACGCTTAACGAACCGCAAACGAGCGGAACACACAAGTTGACCCGATATCCGGGGCTTAGCCCACAGGTTCTGGAACCAATGAACACTAAAGTGACAAAGATACGCGTGACTGGCATTGAAATCTGCTGTCCGGATTTATTCCACAGCATAACCGATTACCAAGTTTAAGTCCGTATAACAGTGCTTGCTACTAGGCAGCTTACTAAGCAACCGTACGGTATCGTATCGTGACTACGACACGTTGGAAGAGCAGAACCCCATCTTAACACGCTCAGAATCAATCTGCACACGAGACCATTCGTTCTCGTCTCCTCACGTTTGAACGCTTATATAATATCCACATTGATAAGGCGTCAAAACAAATCTCGTACGAAATTGACATCGTTCGGAGTGACGGTTCGCTCTTGCAAACTACGAAATTCACAGAAGAATACTCACAGAACGGGATAACTTGTATCGCCAACTGTGTGGATAACTTTATAAATCGAGAGCACTGGGCGCTGACTGTCTCACGCTCACGACAGATGAATCGAAGAAGGGAACGAGCCTTTTTTTCTTCCTTGTCAATTTCAGCAGTGTGCCGGTGTCTCCCCCAACGGTTCACGCCCACCATTCACGGTTCACGGTCCGTAATTACACCGTAATTCTGAATAATTCTTCATGCATAATGCTTCATATTTTCTGCATTCAACAATGAGAGGTCTACGCCCTTTTGTGTGTGAAATTGTAAATTGCCATAGTAAACAATGCCTTCTCTTGGTAACATTACGAAAAAAAAAAGAACAGCAAGAAGGGGAAAAAGTACCATCCCGTCGAATTTTGAGAACTGCACCGGGAATAAGTCTACACTCTTAAAAATGAACTTCACCGCATAGCGCGCTCCTAGCCAACAATCATCTCGAATGATATCGTTATCTGCCCCGGGATAAAATATAAAAACGGGAGGCGTACGCTTTTTTGTGACACTTATGCTGTTCATAATTGTCACAAAAATGGCGTACGCCTCCCGTTTTCAACAAATCAGGGCAGATAACGATATCATTCGAGATCATGGTTGGCTAGGAGCGTGCTATGCGGTGAAGTTCATTTTTAAGAGTGTAGGTGACGCTCCATGCCACGGGTAGCGCTACCCGTAAATTTTTACCTTCACCGCGCTGAACGCTTTTTATCACCTGTTTTCTCCCACTACGGCCAGAATGAAGCAACCGAACACTTTTTGCTCATCTGCTCTCATTTTGGCCTACTGTGCCTCCAGGCACATGTATATCAGCACCCCTTTGCGTTTAATTGGATGTCCACTTTCGCTAACATCACTGCTGTTAGCATCACTCATCCCATACGGCGCCTTGTATCCCAGGCGAACATTTTTTTTAAAACTGGCGCTAGTTGAACGGTTATCGAACAGGGACAAGTTCGATCGAGTGGTACAAGTTGGCCCAACTGGTTCTGTAACCAGTCCCAGTTACAAGTGGTACCAGTTGAAACTGGGACCAGCTGCAAACCTGATTGCTGAGCAGGAACCGGTTGAAGTGGTCTCTGTACGATAACACAGCATAGCTGATACCAGCCCAACTGGCATGTAACCGGTGGCTCTATGCAGGATCGCTGTTCCCAACAAAGGCAGGTCCAAGTCAAAAGAACGGCACCACAAAAACGCATTTCGTTTGTAGTCAAATATCACACGTATTCTGATGTACATGTTGAGCAACTATATAACGGAACTAAATGATCGCAGCTGAGGAATTACAATGTTACATAAAATGCATCACACCTCCTGTTCGGTTGGTCGCTTGTTGGATTGCCTTGTGGACGTCTGGAATCGTGTGACCAGCAGAGTATTTGAGATGTTCCTAATAGCACACGATAATTAACGTTTCTGGAAAGTTGAAAAGGCTCAAGTAAATACTCATATATCTGCAACATGTAACCGTAGTGTGTGTCTGGACAGCCACTCAATTCGAGCACTCGTGGCCCCAACAGGCATGCGAATCTGTCCAGTAGCTGTGCATTTCAAGTGAGAGATTTGCGTGCTTTCCGGGGCGACCAGTACTCTGGATCGAGAGCAGTCCGTGTTTTTTCGGTGTGAAGGATCCGAAACACGAGGAAGGATGAATATATTCCTTACCAATATAACCTTACCAAAGAAAGTTCATATTCAAGGCACACACATATATATATATATGTGTGTGGCTTGAATATGAACTTGCTTTGGTAAGGTTAGCGTAAACCGGGTGTTATTCGTATGCAGGTGCGACGAATGTGACGCAGAAGAAAGAGAAGACGTTCCCGTGGAAGTAAAATTTCTAAACAGTCCGTCTTTTGATGAAATGATCAAAGGAAGATATCGGGTCGGGACAACGCGCTAGGGAACATGTTGGCAATTGATGTTCCGAGGCTGGAACACATAGAAAGGACAAATACATACAAAGCCTCAAGTGCCCAAGAAATTAATGGTGAAAGAGGAAGTCATTGAAAATCACAGGGCCGGCATCCAATGTATTGCTCCGTAGACGAAAGCGTGCTAGGCGAACGCAATGCATCCTGGACAGGTCCCGGTCGCACGTCACAGCAAACGTCGAGGCACACGTGACCCTAAAGATGGCAACACCCGTGACCGGCGGCCAAACCGTTTGTAAACAATGCGGTTGTTGTTTCTGGACGACGTTTTGGATGGTTTTCGATCACGGTAATCATTTTTATTCGAGAATCTCGCAGTAAAAAGCGCAGTTTTACACGTAAAGCCTCGTATTGTTGACAACTTGCGAAGGTGTGATGACGACCGCGCGTTAAGACTTACCGAGTCCATGCGATGTACGTACTTAAACTAAGGTGAAATGGACTACCACACCCAGTAAATATCGAAAAGGTTGTCAAGTCTTGGCTTCGTCATGCTAAAGAACGGGACCACAAGAGAACAAGGGAGCAGCCTTCATATCTTGTCAACAAAGCAGCTAGCAAGTAACATTTCCACCCATTAAGCTAAGACAAGTCATGAAAACATCACAGATGGTCTTGTAGGATGAATAGAGGGCTCAGCAGACAGCTGCTACATTGACTTACAAGCTAGCTTTTTATGTACCGCCTTTTGCGAGCAAATGTGCATGGATAGCATTGATAGGAGACCTGGAAATATGGTCGATAAGCTGAAGCCCTATCAGGAAAGCAAGCGCACAGTATCAAATTTCTGCAATTTTATTTAGAAGCGAAGTAGATGTCTGCTTAGATCTGTCCTCATTACACACATGATATTGATAGCTGCAGCACAAATGTGCAGTCGTCTCCCTGCATCTCAACGTCAGAATTGCGTTACGGGATGTCTGCTGGACATATATATACAGGGAGGTCCACCAACCATGATAAGTATTCACAATAAACAAAAAATGTAGGCAGCAGAAAGATATGTGGTCGAAAGTATTTTTCTCCCATGAACTTTTTCTACGTGTTTGTAATAGTTTTGTTTAATTTCAATTCACAGAAATTAAATTTCGTGAATTGTGCTTCAAAACGTGTAAAGTCTGTAGCTTTCTTTTTTTTTTTTTTTTACGGAAATAAGTTTCGCGTGGTCATCATGGCACGAAATCTGTCCCCGAATGCAACGTCATTTGCAGAAATAAATTTGCTGAAAATTTGAGGAAATAAGCCCTCGGCTCCACCCACTTTATTTCATAGTCATAGCTGTCTTACCAGGGCTGGGCTTCTTACCCTCTCCCTCCTACGTGGCGTGTCGATTCACCTTCTTTCGTCACGCTTTGACGTTCAGTCTATAGTGCTGAAAAAAAGTGGGTGGTGCTGAAGGCTTATTTCTACCAGTTTCAGGCGAATTTATTTCAGCTATTGCTGTTGCATTACGGGACAGAATTCAGAGTCAACTCTATTTCCATATAAAAAGAAAGCTAATTTGGCTTGGTAAATTTTGAAGTTCAGTTTAAGAAATCCAATTTGCATTCATTAAAATTAAATCAAACTTACAAGCACATGGGAAGATGAGACAATTGATGTTCTGAGGCTGGAACAAGCCTCAAAGCCTCAAGTGCCTATTTCATGTGCATCTTTCACCATCTTTCAACACATGGGAAGAGTTCTTGGGAGAAAAATACTTTTGACCGCATATCTTTTCATTGCCTTTATTTTTATTGTGAATATTTATCACGGTTGAGGACTGTCCTGTATATCAAGTACAAAACCGACATCCATAGTGCCTGTGTAGCTTGCCTGCTTATTTTTAAAAGACAAACCGTTCGTGTGTCTTTCTCTAAAAAGGGTGAATATGCGTTTTTCCTGTCTACGTTAATAGTCTGCTTGTAAGAGCAGTTTAACTTTGCTAAATGAACACGTCAGCCAAATATAAATTGTTTGCAGTAGCAACGGGCTACGTGGTCATTAGATCTGACTTTTATAGCAGGTAACACATGTAAAAGTCTTCAGTTTTGTATAAATATGGCTATTTTTGTGATACTCATTTCTGTGCCTATTACTTATACCTCTTGCTTAACTTTCTGTGACTCTTGTAGTGCAAAGAATCTTAGAACTGCCAAGTGTTTAGACTGTACTGTCATTTTACTTTTTTAATGGCACGAGAATGACGTGCATACCTTTTGACTGTGATATAATGTGCACATGGTTTTGTACTGCGAAAAATTTTTGGAAGTCCTAAACTCATAAGTTGTACTTTTTGTTTTCGTTTTTTTTTTTTTTTCAGTGCACAAATGCCCTGCACATATCTTGACTGTGATGTTATGAGTGGCCGTTTTTGTATTGTTAAGAATTTTGCTCAAAACTCCAGAAGCTGCAAAGTGTGCGGTTCACTATCTTGACTGTGATATAGTGAGCTTTTATTTATTTTGTAATGCACAAATGTGCACTGATCTTGACTGTCATACATGACGAGTGCCTGTATTTTTTTGCGGGGATTCGCCTTTTAATTGCACAAGTATGCTGTGCAGATATTTAATGTTGTATAAAGTAAGTAGCGACTTTTGTACTTTGAAGAATTTGTGAGCCTGGAAAAACGTTGAAAATGAACACTGCATTTCACTGCATGCATATCCGCATTTGTAGCATTTAAAAATATGTTGTTCTTAGTTCCTACGGTGTTTTTCCATATGCTACATGCTGTTACATTAAATTGCGATAAAAAAATTTAATACGTCTCTGTTAAGGCTGATAATCCTGCTAAAACAGCTCTGGGTGCTTGTGCTCTAACAGTCCCATACATGTCCCTGCTATGACCTCTGAGGATCATAGCAGGCCTTCCACAGGATACCAAAACTGCGGCCACGCGGAGCTCCACAGGACATCCTGTACACGTCAACTCCCCAAAATTATCATATCCTGTGGACGTCCGGATCTCCACCTCAGGTTGACTTTTTGCTGCTCCCAACCGCAAGGAAATAAAATTGAAATTGAATTGAATTGAAAAAAAAAAGGTTTTCCACGGGACATCCGTAGGCGAGCATTGTTCCCTCTGGGACGCGGCCAGACGCACCTCGCAGTGATAAGCTTCCGGAAGCCAAGCTTCCGGAACCGGTTGGGTAACTGGACGCGGTGTGCCAGTTGAGATTTCGCAAGTCACGAGGCGTGAAGAGTGTGGTAGAGAGATATCTTCGAAACGAAAAGAAGTGGAAGATGACGACCTTAGTGCCAATAAGTCTACGTCATGACCTTGTGCCGATGCTATGTCGTCCAAGATTGGGATGGCAGGGTACGAGAGCGTGAGGGCTTCGATACAAATGCGAGAGCGCGCGTCTGCAGCAGGCTCATCTTTAGCGCTGGCATGGCGCATGGCGGACGTAAACTCCGAGAAGAATGACAAATGGCGCATTTCAAGTGGTAAATGATTGGCAGGGCTGGAAGCAATGGCGAAAGTTAGTGGCTTGTTGTCCGTGCATATGAAAAAAATTCCGGTACTCCGAAAAGTGCTGGAAATGTCGCACAACGCTTAGATGGCGAATGGCTCTCTTTCGAGAGTACTGTACCGTGTTTGTACAGGTTTCAGTTTTTGAGAAAAGAAGAAAATGGGCTGCCTGACGCAGTTCGGTTGTTGCTGTAGGACAGCACCCATGTGGGATGCGCCCACCATCAAGCACGTGGGGTCGTCAGGAACAGTGTGCACGAGGAGCGAAGTGTGAGCCTATAGGCGCCCTTGATGTCTGCGAAAGCTTTGGATGCTGAAGGGATCCAGTGGAGAGCAATACACGGTGTAGAACAGGAGAGCAGAGCTTCCAAACTGTGAATGATGGATTCGCAGTGCGGAAGGAATCGCCTGTAGAAGTTGATCAGTCCGAGAAACTCACTGAGCTTTCGTTTCGTGGAAATTTCTGAGGAAATTTGCGGATAACGTCCACCTTCGTGTCTATAGGGTTCCAATGCCTTGAGGTGTTACGCGATGTCCAAGAAAATTGAGTTCGGGAACACCATGACTAACACTTGGCTGGGTTGACTACAATACCGAAGTGGTCGGGTCGTTGGAACAGCCCACGTAGATGTGCCTTGTGCCCCTCTATACTCGCTCTGGCTGTCAACAGGGCGTCCAAGTATGCAAAGCAAAATGGGAGACCTCGTACAACTTCGTCTATGGAGCGCTGGAATATCTGAGTGGCATTTCGTAATCCCAAAGACATACGCAGATACTCGAACAACCCGAAAGGAGTTGTAATGGTTGTCAGAAACATGTACGGGAAAGGAACCGACGGCAGTTCACTTGACAAGTTCAAGCCGAAAGCCCAACAGCGTCACCAACATGCTCACGTTGCGGGTCAGCGAGTCACACCAGCCGCAATTGCAGGCATGCCAATGCTACCTGCCACAAGAAGGGACACATTCAGCGAACATGTCGTAGCGATAAAAGCAGGGTTACTACGGAAACAAGGGAGTACCCATGCGGACACTAAATGTCACTAACGCCGAAGCTTTTATCATGTACGAACTTGGCTCCCCTATCAGCACCCCGATTCTGGCGACAGTTTGCTTCGTAAGGATGTGCGATGGAAGTGGGATGAGTATGGTTCGTTAGCGTCCCAGAAAATTAAGAAATTGATGTCAGAAGCACCCATATTGGTCCAGCACGACCCTGCTCCACCGTTTTAAGACTTGCATACGACGCATCAGTGTATGATGTTGAGGCCGTTTTGTCCCATGTCTACCAGGATGACACTGTACACACAGTTTTGTACGCATCTCGTACTTTAACGGCCACAGTAGCATGTTCCAGCCACCCTGAGGAAGAAGCATTTGCTATTGTCCTTAGAGTAAAGAAGTTGCACTTCTTCGTTTATGGCTGCAAATTTGTTTTGATTACATATTATAAGCCGTTGCAAACGATCCCAGGCCCAAAGACTGCTATTCCAGCAATTGCAGCCGCACGTCTTCAGAGGTGGGCAGCGCTACTCATGGCGTACCAGTACGACTTACAGTATAAGAAGTCGGAAGAAAACTTCGATGCAGACTGTTTTTCAAGACTACCTCTCGAGTGCAAAGAAGAATCGCACGAAGAACAAGAACAGTTTTATCTCTTTCGTCTGGACACACTTCCTGTCAAGAGCCATGACATTGCTCGCGAGACAGGGAAGGACCCTGTACTGGGGAAAATGGTAGAGTACACGCGGGTGGCTGGCCGTTTAGCGGCGCCAATGTGACCACCTGCTTCCCCGTTTCCACAATGTGCGAGGTCTTCCGGACTACAGTTAAGTTGTACAGTCCTCAAGTGAAACGCAGTAGTACCAAGTACTGCCATGGCCGACAACAGAGCATCCACCGCCCAGTCTGGCTTTCAAGGTGAAGCAAGCACCGACCAGCCAGGGTCGGACCTCGGGCAACGTTATCCGCTTCGTCACCGTCCTGACAGATACCAAGCTAGTCCAAGTAAATATTGTTAAGCGTAACGGGGAGGAAATGTATGAGCGCGATACCGCGAATAACACTTTATCAGGAAGATAATGTAGCGGATGTTACATCTCTTGGCCACGTGCTATCAAAGCACGTTTTTGTAACCTGAACAGCTCTCTGCTTCGCAGTTAACCGCCAGTGCGGAACCCTTCGAAATGCACAGTTATGTTGCACCAATAAACAGTTCGTTCCAAGCTTTTGGTTGTCCATACGTGAAATGGGCTGCGCCTGAGATGGAAGAAGAAGAATTATTTTAACAGCTCGGAAGAAGAAGAGCCCTCGTTCAGCCGCAACTTCTACTTGCGAGTGCCTTCCTTATCTATAGGATGTCGTGCTCTAGCCGGCTGACTCGCCACTAGCTCTTTACCACAACACCATTTCCTGCCCTGGCCAAACGCCCTTTGTGGCTAGCGACCACTGCCACCCTGGCTGAAGAAGAAGAAGAGAAGTGGGTAACGGCCGCTGCCCCGAGGCTGAAGAAGAAGAAGAAGGAGATCATCGAACGACGAACCGTGCATTTCTGAACACCCGACGTTGTGAAGGAACCAGTTAGTTGGAATCGTGAGTACAAATATCATAATGGTCAGCTTTTCTTTGCCTTGTCTATCGTCTATGTTCTGTCTATTTGCTTGTCTATGTCTTCACTCGCTGCGTGTGTGAACGGCTGGAAACTTCGGAATTTGGGTGTCAAACGTAAAATGCAAGAGTGTTGGTGCTTTCCTGAAGCAGCATGATGCAGTATGCTACACTTACGTGCAAAATCAGTGGGGCAGTGTTTTAGGACTAGCCCCAGTTGTTGACTCGGATATACAGGGTGTGTGCAGAAAAACGTGACCCGCATTTTTACATGTAACTCGTTGTCTACTTAGCCGAGGAACTTCCGGTGGCACACGACGGCGTATTTATGCATGCGAAAGCTACAAAAAAACCCTGGAAGCCATACTCCGTGTAAAAAAAATAAACAGCGCGCGAAAACATGCGCTTCCATGCATAGAATAGGGCTGTCATGACAGTGCATGGTAGTGCATTTCGGTCTCAGGAGAGTTACGTGCAGGCACCGCTAGGGGTACTGCGGATGAGCATCCATGCGGGATGATGTGGGACATCGTTTCGATTTATGCACCGATAGCTCCTCTAGCGGTACAACTCTCCTACGTCCACGATGTTGCCCTTTCACTTACACCCTGTTGTCCACCATGTTGCCGAAGCCGTTAGGCTTAGCGTGGCCATGTTTTTGTGTGCTTCCGATGGTGTTAAAGAAATGCATATAAAAAAGGTTCCAGACCACATCATTTTATAATTCTTATATTTTTAGAATCGGTATATGGGCTTCTCTCACTTCCATGCTTTATTTCACTTGAAGCACACTCATCAACTTTTAAAAACCACCAGTCCCAGTGCTATAGTACAACCGTTGACTCGAATGTAGTGTGAAAAAGGAGCTAATTAGTAACGAAGTTAAACAGGAATGACCGTCGTATATTGCGTGAAACGTATAAAAATTAAATCTTATCGCCGGTTTCTTGAAAGGCGAGCCGCCATCTTTACTGAGGACGTTCCGATCTGACCCGAGGCACAGTCTCGACGCCCGCACCGCCCAGTGCGTGCCTGGGGGGACCAATGAGAAAGCAGCAATAAGGAATATTCGCAGACGGCCCACGACGCTATAGTGAAAACATGAAGCAACGTGGTCCTGACGAGTGTAAGACTGTTCTACTAGCACGAAGGGAAAGTAATTGGCAGCAATAATTGGCAGCAATGTAATTGGCAGCAATATAGAAAGCCCTGCTCCGCGAGGAATTGAAAGAGATGGGAAAATTATATTGGAAGAAGCAAACTGCTTCAACGATTTGCACCACTAAGTGATTCTAGTTCACTGCCACTCAGAGAAAAATCTATACCTTTAGAGGTATAGATCGCCTGCTCAATAACTTAGCCCTTAGGTATTTTATACCCCGCTTACAGGGCTATAAAGGCTACTAAGGGCTATATGCCATACCTTTAGGGGTACAGTTCTATACCACTGTGAGAGTCTGCAACACTACCATCATGGTATTAAGTCACACCTATGCATGGACATTCTTAGAGGAGGCAACTAGAAAAATCACCTTTGGAGGCAAGAAGTTTTTGACATGCACACACACACGACTCCAAACACACGCGAACGCATATGGTTGTGAAGTAGAAAGAAAAGCTCGTGCACATTACTCCCCATGTAACAAAAAAGAAAACATGGAGTTAAAAACTAAAGAAAATTTTCAAGGAGCAAGATCGCTCTGCGCAGTTATCAAGTGTGTATCACGATGTATCGCGAGATAGACGTTTACAGAGCAACAAATACTGATATACCGGTGGCGACTTCACAAACTGTGGAGCAGCCATTGTCTTGTACGTAACCCTAAGCGTGAGGACATTCAACATTCTAGCAATACGCAACAATCGTAATTAAATATCCGTTTAACTTAGCTGATACCGTCTCAAGAAAAATTAATAATGATGTGATACAGCAAGTTGCCATAACCAAAACCAAAGGTAACCAAACCAAAAAAGGTATAAAGAAACAGAAGGTATAAGCAGCCTGGTACCGTGGATATAAACGCGTGGTGAAGAGGTATAAATATGGTACGTTAGCCTTCCTTTATACCTCTTTCATGCCCTTGAGAAGGGTTTGAGGTATAAATAGGAAATTTGTACCTCTTCTATACCTTCCAAAGGTATATATCTGAAGGAGAAGGTATAAAAGAGGTATATAAGAGCAGCCATTATGGTAGAAAGTAAATGTGATGACTCTGCATATCTTGTTTCAACAGATTCGAGTGGAGTGCCCTCTGTGTTCGTGAACTTTCGTAATAGTAAGAGCCAGGGTATTGGCGGCTTGCAAATCAAACCGATTAAACATGCAATTGATATAATTGAAACGCAATTAGAACATCTGTGTCTGTTAGAGGGCGCATTCCCACGTCAGATGCAGAAGGCTAAAGTAATATCAATATACAAGGGTGGTGACAAAAATTCATTAAGTAACTATAGACCTATATCGGCATCACCCGTGTTTTCCCGCCATACGAGAAAAGTCTGTATAAAAGTTTCTATTCTGATGGATCAAAAAATTAAATGCTTTGGTAAAGTCTAGTGTTAATAATTTATTTTCAAAATGCTATTTCTTTTTGAGTCAATAAGGCTAGTTCTCTGCACTCTGTGACTCTGTTATAAGTGAATTTGCTAAAAACTGTTTCATTTGTGATAGTCATTAGCGAAGATATGGTGAATTGATAAGTGCGTAGCCGATGACGTAGCGATAACGTGGCCTTCTGTGTATTTTCCTGTGCGTTTTTCGTTCACAGCTATCACGTGTGTGAATCCACGAGTGGGAATCCAGACCATTGTCATGCTGCTGCCTGCAACTTATGGCACCGGTACTCCCACACTGCAGTTCGCTACAATGTAGAAGTTGCAATGCAACTCATTCGACCCATATCTGCAAACCATTACGCGCAATTTAAAATTATCCTTGTGTTTTCTTAGCAGTTCGATGATTGCTACTGCATTACACATCGTTCCATCAGCAGGCAGACCGCTAACGCTTACGCTTTTGACGGTTTTCGCAGGGCGTCCGACGCCGAGCGAAGAGTAACGCTTTCTCACAGCACATTTGCTCCACGGAGGTGGATCTTGTCATGGGCTTCGTCCTGCGCCTACCAGATAAGTGATAACACGGTGTTCTGTATTATAGCATTGTATGTGGTACTTCAACCCAAGGCAACTTAGGTTCACTGCCACACATTTTTGTTCCAACTTTGGGTGGAATATGAAGACACCGATGTTAGGCATTATGACAAAACAGTCCAGGATAGTTCTGCCGGACGACGATTTCAGTCACGCTTAAGGGTAGCGTTAGTGTTGAGCACGTTTGGTGTAACGTACCCAAAAAGTCGGACTAAAGAACCCAAGCTCAGCACACTCCGCGAAAACTCTTCTTTGCTTCGCGTTGTTGGTGCAACCTCGGGTTAGCCACTCATTGCTGACAAGGCAGTTTTGTCTAGAATTTGGTGGGCTAATCAGGCAACGAATTCGTCAAATGACACTTGAGCAGATAAGGGAAATTCAGACCGGCCTTCCGGCGGATCGCACCGTACGGGTTGAACCCAGAGGGTGCAGACGAAAGAGAGTGAGCGAGCTCTGTGATGTTTCTCACCTGTACCTTCCCTGCCTTACGTGCATGAAACCCATATAAGCTGTCACGATCCTCTTCGCTACCTAGCAGTTCTGTATACCACTGGTATTCCATCCTCCTCCATATTCCTCTGACTCTGCCTCTATAGCTAGGCGACTCAATTTAGATCTCCATGGTCGCCCATTGTCCGACCATGGCATTCGGGTTCCAGCCGTACTCTCGATTATATTTGCGTTGCTGTTTTCCGCTACGGTTTGCATACTTCAAACGAGCGAAAACGGAAAGAAAAGGTGTCCTATCCAAGCGGCCTCAATGAAAAATTGGATTCAGGTGCTTGTAAATCACTTGTCGACGAGTGTTACACAGAGTGCTCGAGCTTGCACATTCACGTGCAGCTCCATATCGGGTTGGCCACTTAATATTCTGTATTCTTAGTTCCTCGTGTAGGACCTTCCCTAGAAACGTCTTTTTCTCTTCTCTTTTTTTCTTCTTTTGCGCACATTCTCCGTTTTCCCCTTCGAGTACACCAGTCCCATTTTTATCTTGTGACGAAACCACCCCTATTGAAAAAAAAAAAAAACATAAGTAATTCATATATGTCCTGTGTAAAATTATATAGGATGCCACAGGATCCTTATGGGTTATTTAGGAACCTATATAACTCCTGTGTAGGTCATTATGGGATCCTAAAAGAGCCCATGCAGGAGTCATGTAGGAGCCATAAGGTCCTACATAACTCCTGTGTAGGCCATTATGGGATCCTAAAAGAGCCCATGTAGGAGTCATGTAGGATCATGCAGGGCCCATAAGTTCCTACATTGAGGATGCAGGAGTTACACGGGCCCTATATGTAGACCATGCAGGAGTCATACAGGGTCATATACGGCCTAGGAGTCATCCTTTCTCGACCAGTTATAAGTCCTTGAAACCCTGAAATAAATAAGAACGTGCAGGAACACATATCAGCCCTTCTAAAATCAATATAAAATTTTTACATGTAAAAAATTTATATTGAATTTAGGAGGGTGATATGTGTTTCATCAGTTATTTTAAGCTGCGGCTTAAAATAACTGTTGTTCGATTCATTTTTGGAACATACATACAAGTCCATTATTGATCGACCAAACATCAAACATAAAATGATGCGTGCGTTCCATGCACACATTTGGCATATTAAAGTACTTGGCGTTTTTGAACCGTCCAGTGGTTGTTGAACCCCATCCAGAGATATTGCTTTGTCGTTCGATGGGTTTCCGGGTCTAATATCTTGGTCTGTAGCTGTCATATCGGGACGCGGTTTTTTGTGACGAATTCCCGTTTCTTCCCCCTTCGTCTGCATGCTCGTGGCTTGTGGGAAATCCTGACAGTTGCCGAGATATTTGGAAATTCAAGGCCCCCATAGGTGCTTCCGACATCTCCAAAGTCCCGTACCTCTCGCCCCGTTTGTCGGATCGAGACCAAAATTTAGGTCCGAACAGGTCTGGAATAGCTCTACGATCGCTCAAATCACACTAGCAGCTGATCTCTAGTGGTTTAGAAGTTGTACGAGGAGACGCGTTAGAAGCGCCGTTTTTTCGAACTTCGGGGCCCTTTTTCGGAAATAAGCTCGCGTCGGACATGATGTATCTTTCGAGAGCATACTGCTATCGACGCGGTGCACGTGGTAAAATATACCACACTTTTCCAACCCTAGCGGTTCTCGAGTTACAGGTTTCCGCGTTTACTGGCCTCCCGGTACATGGGACCGACGGCTTTTCTCCCCCCCAAAACGTTCCCCTTGCTACAACATGGTCGTGTTTCCCTTCGTTGTGACAGTCTCGGTGTGCTCTTTCGAACAGCGTTGATCCCGTAGACGAGCGACGTTCCGTTCTCGCGATATCGGCTTAAGAGTACGACGAGGCGACCAGTCCGGCTAGCGCAACTCTGAAACGCTTCCCACTATTCGGAGTCTCAACTCGCATACCCGACGTCCGGTTCAGTCGAAATTGTGCATGTGCTCTGTTCTCTGCTCTACAACTTTCTCATTCAAACCACCCGTCCATTTCCAGCGGTTAAGGCGTCATTCTCGACATTCCTGACACCGACCACCATTTCCTGACTTCACGTCCCACGTTTTCAGGTTCCAAGCCCGCGGCGGATGCGAATTTCCTTTTAATGGATAAACGCGCTCGACATAGGCAACGCGTACAAACTTGCGGCACCTTTCTATCCCTCTCCGTTCCCGAGTTAGGACACCGTGGCAACGGCGGCCCTCTTATACATAGGACCGGGGGCATTTTTCTCGATATCGGACTTTTGTTGGCGTAGAAAGGCGATTGAGGTCTTTTTGACGGGGGAAAGCGTCCTCTTTCCGATAGTATTAGGTATTAGTCCCGTCTTCGCGCGACTTTCCGTTCTCTTGCCATAGTGCGAGGAGCGCCTGAACAGCATGCATCTTCCTTCCCTTCCACTGCCGCCACCAGGCGGGGCTCTGGCGTCCATTTCGCTTGTAAAGTTCGTTGAGGACGGACGCGTTTGTTCTCGCATCCGGATTTTCGCGTTTCGTTGTGGCTCTGGGCTAGAGCACTGCACGGGCCGACTTTTCCGGGCCCGACCCGGCCCGGGCGCATCGAAAAATGGCCCGGCCCGACCCGGGCCCGGACCATCATATTTTTATGCGGCCCGGCCCGGGCCCGGCCCGGCCCGGTGACCCAGTGACTAGAGCCCGGCCGGCCCGGCGTCTAAGCAAATAGAGCCCGGCCCGGCCCGGCCCGGTGACCCGGCGAGTAGATCCCGGCCTAGTATTTCCAGCCGCGACGTACGCGTTTCTGGCGATTATCAAACAAATTTATAAGTAAATTTATAAGGAGAGAAGACAAACATACAAGTGATGGCGGTTTAACACCGTAACCGCACGAGACCAAATTAAATCCAGAACGCACGGGGCGTTATCGTTACACTGTTTACACAGATGTTGCTGTTTTGTTTTTTGTGATTTTGTTTTTGTTTTGATTTTGTTACACAAGATTTTGCGGAGATAGAGCATGCTGTCGACAAACTGCTTCTCCCAGTCCCTATCCCTCTCACCAAGCTTTGCCAAAGTGATTGTGAAATATGTGAGGAGTGAGGAGCAATGTAAAGTGGCTTGGAAATGTTCTAGAGGGTCGAATCATATGCATAATGCAGTACCCTTTGCTTGTCTTTGCAAAATATGCACAGGAATGACGCAAGCGCATGATGATATGAACTAATGCATCTCCAATGTGTGGAATTAGCTGCGTGGCCCGGCCTGGCTCTCGGGAACATATTTGTCGGCCCGGGCCCGGCCCGGCCCGCGGTGGTGGCGTATTTTAACGGCCCGGGCCCGGCCCGGCCCGCGGTGCTGGCGTATTTTGTCGGCCCGGGCTCGGCCCGACCCGGAGCACACAGCCAATAACAAGCCCAGCCCGGCCCGCGGGCCGGGTCGGGCCGGGTCGGGGGCCCGTGCAGTGCTCTACTCTGGGCTCCTCTGTTGCACCGAACTGCTGTGGATGTGTTATTCTGCTCTACAGGTGATGCCTGGACGTGCTTTCTTGTGTGCGTGTTGGAAGATACGTCCAGAAGCCCTTAGATTTGGTGAAGTAAAGGTTAGTTGCGTGCCAGTAGTGCAATGTTTCGTGCTTTTTGTTCGGTATCCTTTCCAGAATGTGGGTTCCTCCTACTATATGCTCTCAGTGTGCCTTATCTCTATCTCTTAGCTCAGTGTCCCTATTGGTAAACCTCCAACGCTTATCAGGGTGAAGATGTCACATGTGATGCTCCAGTGGCCCTGCTACTTACGACGAATTTGTGAATTTCAGGTGCTTTTCACGGATGGATGTTCGTGAACGCAAATGAGTCAGGTAAGACATCAAGTAAGTCGCGTCAAAGTACGTGAAACAGATGAGGCATATGGCTCACCCACGCAACTCCTTCATCTGCTCCACGGCAGTGCAAGCCTTTACAGCTGTGTCCTTGAATGTAAAAAATTGTGAATGGTATTAATAAATGAAGGGAAGTACAGTGTATTTTATTGTACTCCTTTGTACAGCCAACTTTCATACCGTGTCCCCATACACGCAGTGTACAGATCATATGGGAGACGCAGGTCCTACATCTCGAAGTATTCATACTAGTGACGTCGTCTCTGACGTCATTTATTTACAACTTAGGCGTATTCTCCCAGGGTGTCGGAGCGAACCGAAAACCGGAACCGAAAACCGAAAAAAAAACGCTATTTTGGTGCGAACCGGAACGGAATCGAAACGGTATACATTTTTTTCGCTCAGGAGGGAAACCGAAAAATAATTTAACGGTTTTCGGTCCAAGAAAAAACTTCGCCGTTTTGGACTACGGATAGGCGAATGAGACGTCGTGTGCTCTGAAGTCATGTCATGGATACTATACGAGGGTTACGGTTACGGTGGAATGTATGTCGGTGTACCCTTAGGCTCCCTTTTTAATGGTTTGTCGTTCGCGCACGCACACAGACTTCGAGGTACATGTGACTCTCCAGCAATGTCCCGTAGTGTTCGTTTTAATTTGATCCCCCCAAACTCTCCTCAACTAAACAACAAGGGGGCTGCATAACAGCTTCTTTATCGGTAATGTCGCGCAACGCGTCCCTTGTTTGAGAGCAGCTAAGTTGAATACATTTACGTATACGCGAGGGCAAGCCCGTGCAAAGTGGCAACTCCTTTGTGGACAGGACACCACGAAAATAAAACGGAGCCGTCGAGCGCGTTTGTGAGTGAAGGTGTTCCTCGATTTGCGTCGTACTCGTGCGGTGGTGCTTGCTGGCTAGACAGTAGCAACAGACATTCGGATGGGACGCAATCGCTCCAACCCAGCAAGAAAGTACTTTATGTATGACATCACGACAAACAAGTCAATTTGTAGCATGCGCTTCAAGAAATTTCAAGAAACTCATATTTTAGGATTTTGTGCGAGTGCCTCGTATCAGTGTGTATTTGTAGTGTGTATCTTTGCATTAGTGTGTATCTGTTTCTCCGCATGTTCTAGTGATATTTACAACTTATTACAACTTATTACAACTTATTTACAACACACTAATTGTTGGGGATGGGGAATGTACTTTGTTTGTTTTTGGTTGTTTGTAGATTGTTGTTTTGTTTTGTGAGTAGCAGAAGTAGTCAGGAGACCAGTTCAATTTCTCCCTGGTTTTCTTTTAAATAATCAATCATCTTCAAGAAATGAGAAAGCCCATTTGAACAGACAGTAACCTACAGGAACCAGGAGCTACCAATTTCACATCTGTCTATTAATATTAAATACCATGTACGCTGAATTTTTTTTTTTTTTGTGTGTGGGGATGAGTATTCCCAGCAGAAGCGGAACCGGTTAAAAACCGGTATGAACCGTTATTTTTTTGCTCCGGAGCAGAACCGGTACCGGATCGTTTATGATGTAACCGGAACGAAAACCGGAACGAAAAACGTTTCCGTTCGACACCCTGTATTCTCCTTCGTCCGGCACCAACCACAAGGGTTGGAGAGGCCTTAGGGGGCGTATGTGGGTGGGTGACGAAATGTTTAATCTGCCAAGTAGCATTGTGCAACGTACAGTACAAGATATCAGATTAGGTGGAATCACAAAATTGCGCGATTTAACCGTTCCAGCACTGCTATAGCTTCATATACAGTTCATTTAGCCGTAATGCACACATAACACATAATGCAGCCAGAGAAGACTACACTACAGAGTATTTCGGGTCATACGGCTTCTTTTTGTTTCTTCGATCACAAGCAATGTAGCTGGTGCTTTACCTTGGTTTTCTGTGTTTGAAAGTTGACCACCCTGATCAGAGATGCTGTTGCCCATTTCTTCTGAAATGCAACACTCCGCTCGTGCCCGACGCCACCATTTGGACCACCCCAACACCAACCCTCAAAATTCAATGAAATTCAAACGAACATATCAGGTTTATTCTACTTTTCAACACAGTCGAGCAACCAGAGCGACGAACACGTCTTGCCGCGATTTTACACCGGCCAAGAATGACATACAAGGCCAGGCTACCGACCCTAAATAAGAAAAAGGCCACGCCCCCACCAAGTTCGTAGCACGGGATGCTGGCATATCTGGCAGATAAGAAATCTGCCACAATCTCCCCCCCTACAAGTCCATGAGGTCATCAAGGAGATCCTCTTCTGGGGCCGGCGGAGGTGGTGGTCCCGGAGGTGGAGCAGGACCGTGAGCCGTGAGCAGCCCAGGATCGGCTAGCAACTCTGGCCTAAGGCGTCTGATAGTGGCAAGAGCGGCGTTTACATCATTCGTGGCGCCTGCGGCCTCGGTCCGGGCTTGGTGGAGGGAGCCCCGTGTATGTGTAGTTCGGTGCACCTCGGAGACCAGGCAGACTGGGCACAAAAGCCTTCTTTCTTCTGCCGTCAGTGGCTGAAGCGGGTCGCTGGGGTGTCGTTCGGCAAGAGTGGGGCCCAGAAATAGAGCTGCTGTCCGTGCACCCCCTAGTGGTCGGGGCTGGTTGTTCCATCGCGAGCGCGACGCCCAGGAAACGACGACGAGACGAGGGTTCCTACGAGAGCCGGAGCTGAGGCGGAACGACCAGGTGAGGCACGTGACTCCATAGTCCTCCACTGTCCGCGATGTTGTTGCATCTGCGAGAGAAGAAAAAGGGAAACGGTAAGTAGGCAGCTTCAAACCGTGGGCGCCAGAGAAGGCACCCCCCTAGAATAGACAGCGGAACAGACTGTGGAACAGAAATCACACTAATAAAGCACAAGCACTATGCTTAGCGATGGAGATAGTGGCAGCTACGTGTGCCGCCTGCGGGGACGCAAGTTGTAGCGGCTGGACGCAGGTCCGGGAACGGTATCTGGGTTCAGGTCTTGGGGGGAGGCAGGTTGCAAATCGGGCTCCTCTTCGTCAGGGTCTCGGAGGTGGTAAGACTTCAGGTCCGAGATGTGAACTGGCCCAGTCTCTTCGCCGGTGTCGCAGCGACGAAGCCTGTAAGTGAGCCCGGAGGAGCACGCACTTGCGAGCGAAGCTGCAAAGCGTCGTGACGCATCACTTAGCGGGTGTGTCCGACGAAGGACGAGGTCACCGACGCTGTAGGTGAGGTTCCGACATCCACGGTTGTACTGGCGAGCCTGGTCCAACCTTGCGACGTCCAGGTTCTCCCGAGCCGTCCGGGCTGCACCGTCCAGTCGACTCCGGAGGTCCTCAGCAAACCCTGAATAAGGAGGCTGGGTAGCACCATCCCGGAGACCTAGAGCCTTCTCCACAGGAAAAGGGGCCTCTCGTCCCAAGTTCAGGGTGAAGCCTGTAGACCTGTTGACCGTTGTCCGTGTAGCGCACGCCAGCTCAATCAGGCGAGGATCCCAATCACGGTGGTGCTGACTAGTAAAAGCAACCACGTCATTTTCAGGTTCCGATTAACACGTTCGGTAATGTTAGCCTGAGGGTGATACAGGGAAGTCTTCTTATGCTGAATGCCTAAGACAGCGCAATAATCTGAGAACACCTTACTTGTAAAGTACGTTGCGTTGTCGGTGATCAGCTGTGCGGGGAACCCGAACCGGCAAAAGGTGTCGAGTAGTTTTTCCCGCACTCTCTTGGAAGTGTCCTGAGAGGAAACAGCTCAACCCATTTCGTGAAATGATCAGTAACCACAAACCTGGTTACCTCTAGGACTACGGGGAAACGGTCCCATCACATCACAAGCAACTATCTGCCAGGGTCTATTGCTCTGAACAGGCTGTATGCGCCCAGGAGGTAAACCACCACGAGGTTTTGCTCTCTGGCATACGGGACAAGTACGAACGTACTTCGTTCCATCCTGCCTCATTCCTGGCCTGGCAAAAGTTATGTCGCAACACGACATACTTTTCAACTTTTCATAAGTTTTCCTGCCGCTGCTGTGACCTGCCAATGCCGAGTCATGAAAGTAACGTATGAAAGACTTACGCAACTTCCGTGGCACCACGACTCTGAACGGGGATCAGCCGTCGTCCTCATCCGCCTGGGGTATGTATCTGAACAGGATGCCATCCTCGCCCAGCAGATAGGAGTCGTGCCGTCCGTCAGTCACTCCGGTGTCAGCCAAGTCTTGCTCAGCTATCCACTGCGACACCCGCTGACAAAGGCCATCGAGCTGAGCGTCTAGGAGCTGCTCTCTGCTCACGACCGTGCCCCAAGACGAAGATACGTCTCCTGCCACCTGTGCTGCTGCCAGAAGTTGAGAAGGCGCCTCGGTGCCTTCCTCTTCGCCCTCCGGTAGAGGCGCGCGGGATAGCGCGTCTGCTACCACGTTCGTTGCGCCCCGCCTGTACTCCACGTTGAAGGAGTAGTCTTGTAGCATCAGGGCCCACCTGGCAAGTCGTCCAGACGGGTTATGGAGCCGCTGCAGCCAAGAAAGTTCCTGGTGGTCAGTCTGGACAGTGAAGGTACTGCCGTCCAGGTAAAGGTCGAAAGCGAAGATTATCGCCAAGCGCTCCTTTTCCGTCACGGAGTAGTTCCGTTCTGCCGGATTCAGCGTGCGACTTGCAAAAGCCACTGGACAAACAGTAGCGTCATGCTCCTGCAAGAGAACTGCGCCAACATCATAATCGCTTGCATCTGTTTGCACAACAAATGGTTTGTTCCCAAGCAGCACAATGTACTGAAAGTCGAGTGCAATAGGGGTGGACGGTATGTGTCTTATCAATGTTCTGTAGTTTCATGAATCTGTTCAAGGTTCATCTGTTCACCTACCCGTCCACCCCTATTGCACTCGACTTTCAGTGCATTTTGCTGCTTGGGTTGAGGTCGGGCTGATAAAGCCTAGCCGTATCAGCGATTGCTTGTGATAGAGCTCGAAATGATCGTTCCTGCTCTTCTCCCCAATTCCAGCGCGTGTCCTTGCGCAACAACTGGTTAAGCGGCTGCGCTAGCTCGGCATATTTAGGAATGAATTGTCTGTAAAAACCAACCATACCTAGGAAGCGCTTGAAGGCTTTGACGTTACCGGGAACTCCGTGATCGCCTTTAGCTTGTCGTCGTTAGGACGGATGGTACCTCCGTCAACCACAAAGCCGACAATACTGATCCTAGACGATGCCAGCTGCACCTTGCGGGGGTTGATCGTAATGCCCGCTTCATTCATCCTTGCAAGGAGGATTGACAGGTGTTCGAAGTGTTCCTGAAAATTTCTAGAAAACACTACAACATCATCCATGTATGTCATTGCGAAATTGTACTTCGCATCTCCCAACACTGTATCCATGAACCGCTGGAAACTGGACGAAAGACACCCTCAACCAACACCAACCCTCAAAATTCAATGAAATTCAAACGAACATACCAGGTTTATTCTACCTTTCAACACAGTCTTGCCGCGATTTTACCCCGGCCAAACCTACAAGGCCAGGCTACCTGCCTTAAATAAGAAAAAGGCCGCGCCCCCCACCAAGTTCGTAGCACGGGATGCTGGCATATCTGGCAGATAAGAAATCTGCCACATTTAGTGCATTTTACATGAACCGCAGAGCAGCTCTGTTGGACTAAAAGAAACAATGCAGCCAGAGAAGACTAAATTACAGAGTATTTCGGGTCATAAAACTTGATACTTTAGCTTTGTTTCTTCGATCACCACCAATGTAGCTGGTGCTTTACCTTGGTTTTCAGTGTTTGAAGGTTCACCACCGTGATCAGAGATGCTGTTGCCCATTTTCTCTGAAATCCAAAAACTTCTGCTCATGTTTAAAAAGAAAGCAGTGAGTCTTTCGCTCGAATTAATTTTGTCTCAATTTATGTATAACCGCCGCAACACGTACGTTTCGTAAATGGACATTATTAACTTCACCTTTCAAGGCCCGCAACTTCCTCTCTGGGAAACTGGACCTGAGGTGAGTAACAGACTTGCAATATATAATTTCGATGTTCACATCGCCCCTGACGGCGGCATGTCGAACGCCGTATCCCCACCCCACCCTCACATATCGGTAGAATAAGGGTGGTGGGTCGTTCGGCTCCGCATAGGTCGACCAGCGTTTGTGCGCCACACTTGCTCGAATGCCAAAATTCCGCCTCATTTTCGTACCTACCGTAGTGTGGGAATATTCACGTTCAACTGGAACCATTCCGGAACCAGTCCAGATTTTTGCCTGGGCTCACATTAGAGAGGAAGGCCTACTGTACTACGAACCTGGCCTCACGTGACTGGCACACAAAGTTTAAATTATCAGATGGCACGACTACTGAATGTACTTCGCCTTGTACAGATGTATGTGCACTATCAAACAGGAATTTGAAAACGTGCCGCGGTTTGGTGAACAATAGAGTGCAGCTATGAAGTATATGAGCGAACGATATTATCGAGAGAATGAATTGAAACAAATGTATATGGTGTGTGAAAAGGCTGCTATATCTTTGAAGATGGAGATGGAAAGCGAAGATGTGTTATGATGCCCATACTGCAGGTGCCAGGGGCCTTCGTCAACTTTTTTCGTCAACTTCGTTTTTTTTTTTTTTTTGTCCCTGGTTCCGCCGCAGTGTGTGGAATATGCGAGTACCTATACGCCTACACTAATGGAGTGTAACCGCTTTTGCGGAGCCTTAGAATAAATGTGGATGGTGTGATGGAATGTGATGGAAAGCTGTCATGCTCTTGCAGAAATCTGATACAGTCCGCGCAAAATATGAAACAGCTGCAACCTGCCGCAATTTTCAATGCCCTGTCGAAGATGGGTGTCACTGCGATTGGTGTTCTAGACGCTGAACTGGGCTCGGAGTGGGATGCACCAAAATGAGGCAACGGTGAGCATCATTCCGTGGAGTTGTGGTGTCCACATTCGCTGTGCCTCGTGAAATCTAACGAGCAATTTACATTCCTCAACAACGCAGGCGCTTGCGTCCGCGGTTGTGTCAATGACGCTGCTATATTCGCAACGTTAGTGACGGCGAAGGGGAACTAGCACCGCGTTGGGTGCCGCGAGAGGCATGCGCGCCGCCGCTCTGTCTGTGGCTGAGGTTTTGGGTGAGATAGGATCGCGGTGATGCGCTTTCATGCGCATTGAACAGCATAAAACTAGTTATTATCGGTTACCAAGTTCTATGTTCGCGTATATCATCGATCATCACCCATCAAGTATAACGGATTTGGCTTCTGTGGTCGACGCACAAAACCGAAAGACCACCTCTCCATGCACACATGCAGTGACATGGCGCGCCCGCGGATTTTTAGTCGCGAAATATTAACTTTGCTATTAATTTTAATTTTGGTAGGTGCCTCAGTTTGTTCTCGAGAAATGCTCATGGATATTCACTGTTGGCACCCGGTAAAGTAACCAACTGTACAGTACTGTACAGTTACTGTACTTGTAAACTTTGCTGTTCTATTTGAGTAGCTGTTAAACCTTCCTCACGACTGTGAAGAATTTACAACAAAATCCCTCGCCCCCAAACATGAATCCGCCACTGTTACGGAGTCAGGGAGATGGTTCTTGTATATTAATGTAACGTAGTAATGTGTGTCAACGTATGCAGGGCGGAGTTAACATTTGCTGTACAAATTGTTTCAATAGAAGGCAGTGCGTCTTTCGCTCGAATTAATTTTGTCTCACTTTATGTATAGCCGCCGCAACAAGTACGTTTCGTAAATGGACATTATTTTCTACACCTTTCCAAAAAGCCGTTCCTCTACACTGGGGACCCACTCGACGGGTGAGTACCAGACTTGCAATATATAATTTCGATATTCACATCGCCCCTGACGGCGGCATGTCGAACGCCGTATCCCCACCCCACCCTCTCATATCGGTAGAATAAGGGTGGTGGGTCGTTCGGCTCCGCATAGGTCGACCAGCGTTTGTGCGCCACACTTGCTCGAATACCAAAAGTCCGCCTCATTTTCGTACCTACCGTAGTGTGGGAATATTCACGTTCAACTGGAACCATTCCGGAACCAGTCCAGATTTTTGCCTGGGCTCACATTAGAGAGGAAGGCCTACTGTACTACGAACCTGGCCTCACGCAACTGGCACACAAAGTTTAAATTATCAGATGGCACGACTACTGAATGTATTTCGCCTTGTACAGATGTATGTGCACTATCAAACAGGAATTTGAAAACGTGCCGCGGTTTGGTGAACAATAGAGTGCAGCTATGAAGTATATGAGCGAACGATATTATCGAGAGAATGAATTGAAACAAATGTATATGGTGTGTGAAAAGGCTGCTATATCTTTGAAGATGGAGATGGAAAGCGAAGATGTGTTATGATGCCCATACTGCAGGTGCCAGGGGCCTTCGTCAACTTGTTTGTTTTGTTTGTTTGTTTGTTTTTGTCCCTGGTTCCGCCGCAGTGTGTGCAATATGCGAGTACCTATACGCCTACACTAATGGAGTGTAACCGCTTTTGCGGAGCCTTAGAATAAATGTGGATGGTGTGATGGAATGTGATGGAAAGCTGTGATGCTCTTGCAGAAATCTGATACAGTCCGCGAAAAATATGAAACAGCTGCAACCTGCCGCAATTTTCAATGCCCTGTCGAAGATGAGTGTCACTGCGATTGGTGTTCTAGACGCTGAACTAGGCTCGGAGTGGGATGCACAAAATGAGGCAACGGTGAGCATCATTCAGGTGAGTTGTGGTGTCCACATTCGCTGTGCCTCGTGAAATCTAACGAGCAATTTATATTCCTCAACAACGCAGGCGCTTGCGTCCGCGGTTGTGTCAATGACGCTGCTATATTCGCAACGTTAGTGACGGCGAAGGGGTACTAGCACCGCGTTGGGTGCCGCGAGAGGCATGCGCGCCGCCGCTCTGTCTGTGGCTGAGGTTCTGGGTGAGATAGGATCGCGGTGATGCGCTTTTATGCGCATTGAACAGCGTAAAACTGGTTATTATCGGTTACCAAGTTCTATGTTCGCGTATATCATCGATCATCAGCCATCAAGTATACCGGATTTGGCTTCTGTGGTCGACGCACAAAACCGAAAGACCACCTCTCCATGCACACATGCAGTGACATGGCGCGCCCGCGGATTTTTAGTCGCGAAATATTAACTTTGCTATTAATTTTGGTACGTGCCTCAGTTTGTTCTCGAGAAATGCTCATGGATATTCACTGTTGGCACCCGGTAAAGTAACCAACTGTACAGTACTGTACAGTTACTGTACTTGTAAACTTTGCTGTTCTATTTGAGTAGCTGTTAAACCTTCCTCACGACTGTGAAGAATTTACAACAAAATCCCTCGCCCCCAAACATGAATCCGCCACTGTTACGGAGTCAGGGATATGGTTCTTGTATATTAATGTAACGTAGTAATGTGTGTCAATGTATGCAGGGCGGAGTTAACATTTGCTGTATAAATTGTTTCAATAGAAGGCAGTGCGTCTTTCGCTCGAATTAATTTTGTCTCACTTTATGTATAACCGCCGCAACAAGTACGTTTCGTAAATGAACATTATTTTCTATACCTTTCCAGAAAGTCCATCCTCTACACTGGGGACCCACTCGACGGGTGAGTAACAGACTTGCAATATATAATTTCGATATTCACATCGCCCCTGACGGTGGCATGTCGAACGCCGTATCCCCACCCCACCCTCTCATATCGGTAGAATAAGGGTGGTGGGTCGTTCGGCTTGGCATAGGTCGACCAGCGTACCAAGGTGAATGTCTGTGAATTTCATGGTTTCATGGAAAGACACTTATGCTCATGTTGCAACAGAAAGCAGTGCGTCTTTCGCTCGAATTAATTTTGTCTCACTTTATGTATAACCGCCGCAACAAGTACGTTTCGTAAATGAACATTATTTTCTACACCTTTCCAGCAACCCCTTCCTCTTCACTCACCACCTCGTCTTCAGGTGAGTAACAGACTTGCAATATATAATTTCGATATTCACATCGCCCCTGACGGCGGCATGTCGAACGGCGTATCCCCACCCCACCCTCTCATATCTGTAGAATAAGGGTGGTGGGTCGTTCGGCTTGGCATAGGTCGCCCAGCGTACCAAGGTGAATGTCGGTGAATTTCATGGTTTCATGGAAAGACACTTCTGCTCATGTTGCAACAGAAAGCAGTGCGTCTTTCGCTCGAATTAATTTTGTCTCACTTTATGTATAACCGCCGCAACAAGTACGTTTCGTAAATGAACATTATTTTCTACACCTTTCCAGCAACCCCTTCCTCTTCACTCACCACCTCGTCTTCAGGTGAGTAACAGAATTGCAATATATAATTTCGATATTCACATCGCCCCTGACGGCGGCATGTCGAACGGCGTATCCCCACCCCACCCTCTCATATCTGTAGAATAAGGGTGGTGGGTCGTTCGGCTTGGCATAGGTCGCCCAGCGTACCAAGGTGAATGTCGGTGAATTTCATGGTTTCATGGAAAGAGACTTCTGCTCATGTTGCAACAGAAAGCAGTGCGTCTTTCGCTCGAATTAATTTTGTCTCACTTTATGTATAACCGCCGCAACAAGTACGTTTCGTAAATGAACATTATTTTCTACACCTTTCCAGAAAGCCGTTCCTCTACACTGGGGCCCCACTCGACGGGTGAGTAACAGACTTGCAATATATAATTTCGATATTCACATCGCCCCTGACGGCGGCATGTCGAACGGCGTATCCCCACCCCACCCTCTCATATCGGTAGAATAAGGGTGGTGGGTCGTTCGGCTTGGCATAGGTCGCCCAGCGTACCAAGGTGAATGTCGGTGAATTTCATGGTTTCATGGAAAGAGACTTCTGCTCATGTTGCAACAGAAAGCAGTGCGTCTTTCGCTCGAATTAATTTTGTCTCACTTTATGTATAACCGCCGCAACAAGTACGTTTCGTAAATGAACATTATTTTCTACACCTTTCCAGAAAGCCGTTCCTCTACACTGGGGCCCCACTCGACGGGTGAGTAACAGACTTGCAATATATAATTTCGATATTCACATCGCCCCTGACGGCGGCATGTCGAACGGCGTATCCCCACCCCACCCTCTCATATCGGTAGAATAAGGGTGGTGGGTCGTTCGGCTTGGCATAGGTCGCCCAGCGTACCAAGGTGAATGTCGGTGAATTTCATGGTTTCATGGAAAGAGACTTCTGCTCATGTTGCAACAGAAAGCAGTGCGTCTTTCGCTCGAATTAATTTTGTCTCACTTTATGTATAACCGCCGCAACAAGTACGTTTCGTAAATGAACATTATTTTCTACACCTTTCCAGAAAGCCGTTCCTCTACACTGGGGCCCCACTCGACGGGTGAGTAACAGACTTGCAATATATAATTTCGATATTCACATCGCCCCTGACGGCGGCATGTCGAACGGCGTATCCCCACCCCACCCTCTCATATCGGTAGAATAAGGGTGGTGGGTCGTTCGGCTTGGCATAGGTCGCCCAGCGTACCAAGGTGAATGTCGGTGAATTTCATGGTTTCATGGAAAGAGACTTCTGCTCATGTTGCAACAGAAAGCAGTGCGTCTTTCGCTCGAATTAATTTTGTCTCACTTTATGTATAACCGCCGCAACAAGTACGTTTCGTAAATGAACATTATTTTCTACACCTTTCCAGAAAGCCGTTCCTCTACACTGGGGCCCCACTCGACGGGTGAGTAACAGACTTGCAATATATAATTTCGATATTCACATCGCCCCTGACGGCGGCATGTCGAACGGCGTATCCCCACCCCACCCTCTCATATCGGTAGAATAAGGGTGGTGGGTCGTTCGGCTTGGCATAGGTCGCCCAGCGTACCAAGGTGAATGTCGGTGAATTTCATGGTTTCATGGAAAGAGACTTCTGCTCATGTTGCAACAGAAAGCAGTGCGTCTTTCGCTCGAATTAATTTTGTCTCACTTTATGTATAACCGCCGCAACAAGTACGTTTCGTAAATGAACATTATTTTCTACACCTTTCCAGAAAGCCGTTCCTCTACACTGGGGCCCCACTCGACGGGTGAGTAACAGACTTGCAATATATAATTTCGATATTCACATCGCCCCTGACGGCGGCATGTCGAACGGCGTATCCCCACCCCACCCTCTCATATCGGTAGAATAAGGGTGGTGGGTCGTTCGGCTTGGCATAGGTCGCCCAGCGTACCAAGGTGAATGTCGGTGAATTTCATGGTTTCATGGAAAGAGACTTCTGCTCATGTTGCAACAGAAAGCAGTGCGTCTTTCGCTCGAATTAATTTTGTCTCACTTTATGTATAACCGCCGCAACAAGTACGTTTCGTAAATGAACATTATTTTCTACACCTTTCCAGAAAGCCGTTCCTCTACACTGGGGCCCCACTCGACGGGTGAGTAACAGACTTGCAATATATAATTTCGATATTCACATCGCCCCTGACGGCGGCATGTCGAACGGCGTATCCCCACCCCACCCTCTCATATCGGTAGAATAAGGGTGGTGGGTCGTTCGGCTTGGCATAGGTCGCCCAGCGTACCAAGGTGAATGTCGGTGAATTTCATGGTTTCATGGAAAGAGACTTCTGCTCATGTTGCAACAGAAAGCAGTGCGTCTTTCGCTCGAATTAATTTTGTCTCACTTTATGTATAACCGCCGCAACAAGTACGTTTCGTAAATGAACATTATTTTCTACACCTTTCCAGAAAGCCGTTCCTCTACACTGGGGCCCCACTCGACGGGTGAGTAACAGACTTGCAATATATAATTTCGATATTCACATCGCCCCTGACGGCGGCATGTCGAACGGCGTATCCCCACCCCACCCTCTCATATCGGTAGAATAAGGGTGGTGGGTCGTTCGGCTTGGCATAGGTCGCCCAGCGTACCAAGGTGAATGTCGGTGAATTTCATGGTTTCATGGAAAGACACTTCTGCTCATGTTGCAACAGAAAGCAGTGCGTCTTTCGCTCGAATAAATTTTGTCTCACTTTCTGTATAAACGCCGCAACAAGTACGTTTCGTAAATGAACATTATTTTCTACACCTTTCCAGCAACCTCTTCTTCTTTCGTTGAGGTCTCCTCTTCCGGTGAGTAACAGACTTGCAATATATAATTTCGATATTCACATGGCCCCTGACGGCGGCATGTCGAACGCCGTATCCCCACCCCACCCTCACATATCGGTAGAATAAGGGTGGTGGGTCGTTCGGCTCCGCATAGGTCGACCAGCGTTTGTGCGCCACACTTGCTCGAATGCCAAAATTCCGCCTCATTTTCGTACCTACCGTAGTGTGGGAATATTCACGTTCAACTGGAACCATTCCGGAACCAGTCCAGATTTTTGCCTGGGCTCACATTAGAGAGGAAGGCCTACTGTACTACGAACCTGGCCTCACGCGACTGGCACACAAAGTTTAAATTATCAGATGGCACGACTACTGAATGTACTTCGCCTTGTACAGATGTATGTGCACTATCAAACAGGAATTTGAAAACGTGCCGCGGTTTGGTGAACAATAGAGTGCAGCTATGAAGTATATGAGCGAACGATATTATCGAGAGAATGAATTGAAACAAATGTATATGGTGTGTGAAAAGGCTGCTATATCTTTGAAGATGGAGATGGAAAGCGAAGATGTGTTATGATGCCCATACTGCAGGTGCCAGGGGCCTTCGTCAACTTGTTTGTTTGTTTTTTTTTTGTCCCTGGTTCCGCCGCAGTGTGTGGAATATGCGAGTACCTATACGCCTACACTAACGGAGTGTAACCGCTTTTGCGGAGCCTTAGAATAAATGTGGATGGTGTGATGGAATGTGATGGAAAGCTGTCATGCTCTTGCAGAAATCTGATACAGTCCGCGCAAAATATGAAACAGCTGCAACCTGCCGCAATTTTCAATGCCCTGTCGAAGATGGGTGTCACTGCGATTGGTGTTCTAGACGCTGAACTGGGCTCGGAGTGGGATGCACCAAAATGAGGCAACGGTGAGCATCATTCAGGTGAGTTGTGGTGTCCACATTCGCTGTGCCTCGTGAAATCTAACGAGCAATTTACATTCCTCAACAACGCAGGCGCTTGCGTCCGCGGTTGTGTCAATGACGCTGCTATATTCGCAACGTTAGTGACGGCGAAGGGGTACTGGCACCGCGTTGGGTGCCGCGAGAGGCATGCGCGCCGCCGCTCTGTCTGTGGCTGAGGTTTTGGGTGAGATAGGATCGCGGTGATGCGCTTTTATGCGCATTGAACGGCGTAAAACTAGTTATTATCGGTTACCAAGTTCTATGTTCGCGTATATCATCGATCATCAGCCATCAAGTATACCGGATTTGGCTTCTGTGGTCGACGCACAAAACCGAAAGACCACCTCTCCATGCACACATGCAGTGACATGGCGCGCCCGCGGATTTTTAGTCGCGAAATATTAATTTTGGTAGGTGCCTCAGTTTGTTCTCGAGAAATGCTCATGGATATTCACTGTTGGCACCCGGTAAAGTAACCAACTGTACAGTACTGTACAGTTACTGTACTTGTAAACTTTGCTGTTTTATTTGAGTAGCTGTTAAACCTTCCTCACGACTGTGAAGAATTTACAACAAAATCCCTCGCCCCCAAACATGAATCCGCCACTGTTACGGAGTCAGGGAGATCGTTCTTGTATATTAATGTAACGTAGTAATGTGTGTCAATGTATGCAGGGCGGAGTTAACATTTGCTGTACAAATTGTTTCAATAGAAGGCAGTGCGTCTTTCGCTCGAATTAATTTTGTCTCACTTTATGTATAGCCGCCGCAACAAGTACGTGTCGTAAATGAACATTATTTTCTACACCTTTCCAGCAACCTCTTCCAGTTTTGTGGACGTCTCGTCTTCCAGTGAGTAACAGACTTGCAATATATAATTTCGATATTCACATCGCCCCTGACGGCGGCATGTCGAACGGGGTATCCCCACCCCACCCTCTCATATCGGTAGAATAAGAGTGGTGGGTCGTTCGGCTTGGCATAGGTCGCCCAGCGTACCAAGGTGAATGTCGGTGAAGTTCATGGTTTCATAGAAAGACACTTCTGCTCATGTTGCAACAGAAAGCAGTGCGTCTTTCGCTCGAATTAATTTTGTCTCACTTTCTGTATAACCGCCGCAACAAGTACGTTTCGTAAATGAACATTATTTTCTACACCTTTCCAGCAACCCCTTCCTCTTCACTCACCACCTCGTCTTCAGGTGAGTAACAGACTTTCAATATATAATTTCGATATTCACATCGCCCCTGACGGCGGCATGTCGAACGCCGTATCCCCACCCCACCCTCACATATCGGTAGAATAAGGGTGGTGGGTCGTTCGGCTCCGCATAGGTCGACCAGCGTTTGTGCGCCACACTTGCTCGAATGCCAAAATTCCGCCTCATTTTCGTACCTACCGGAGTGTGGGAATATTCACGTTCAACTGGAACCATTCCGGAACCAGTCCAGATTTTTGCCTGGGCTCACATTAGAGAGGAAGGCCTACTGTACTACGAACCTGGCCTCACGCGACTGGCACACAAAGTTTAAATTATCAGATGGCACGACTACTGAAATGTATTTCGCCTTGTACAGATGTATGTGCACTATCAAACAGGAATTTGAAAACGTGCCGCGGTTTGGTGAACAATAGAGTGCAGCTATGAAGTATATGAGCGAACGATATTATCGAGAGAATGAATTGAAACAAATATATATGGTGTGTGAAAAGGCTGCTATATCTTTGAAGATGGAGATGGAAAGCGAAGATGTGTTATGATGCCCATACTGCAGGTGCCACGGGCCTTCGTCAACTTGTTTTTTTTTTCTGTCCCTGGTTCCGCCGCAGTGTGTGCAATATGAGAGTACCTATACGCCTACACTAATGGAGTGTAACCGCTTTTGCGGAGCCTTAGAATAAACGTGGATGGTGTGATGGAATGTGATGGAAAGCTGTGATGCTCTTGCAGAAATCTGATACAGTCCGCGAAAAATATGAAACAGCTGCAACCTGCCGCAATTTTCAATGCCCTGTCGAAGATGGGTGTCACTGCGATTGGTGTTCTAGACGCTGAACTAGGCTCCGAGTGGGATGCACAAAATGAGGCAACGGTGAGCATCATTCAGGTGAGTTGTGGTGTCCACATTCGCTGTGCCTCGTGAAATCTAACGAGCAATTTATATTCCTCAACAACGCAGGCGCTTGCGTCCGCGGTTGTGTCAATGACGCTGCTATATTCGCAACGTTAGTGACGGCGAAGGGGAACTAGCACCGCGTTGGGTGCCGCGAGAGGCATGCGCGCCGCCGCTCTGTCTGTGGCTGAGGTTCTGGGTGAGATAGGATCGCGGTGATGCGCTTTTATGCGCATTGAACAGCATAAAACTGGTTATTATCGGTTACCAAGTTCTATGTTCGCGTATATCATCGATCATCAGCCATCAAGTATACCGGATTTGGCTTCTGTGGTCGACGCACAAAACCGAAAGACCACCTCTCCATGCACACATGCAGTGACATGGCGCGCCCGCGGATTTTTAGTCGCGAAATATTAACTTTGCAATTAATTTTAATTTTGGTAGGTGCCTCAGTTTGTTCTCGAGAAATGCTCATGGATACTCATTGTTGGCACCCGGTAAAGTAACCAACTGTACAGTACTGTACAGTTACTGTACTTGTAAACTTTGCTGTTCTATTTGAGTAGCTGTTAAACCTTCCTCACGACTGTGAAGAATTTACAACAAAATCCCTCGCCCCCAAACATGAATCCGCCACTGTTACGGAGTCAGGGAGATGGTTCTTGTATATTAATGTAACGTAGTAATGTGTGTCAATGTATGCAGGGCGGAGTTAACATTTGCTGTACAAATTGTCTCAATAGAAGGCAGTGAGTCTTTCGCTCGAATTAATTTTGTCTCACTTTATGTATAGCCGCCGCAACGAGTGCGTTTCGTAAATGGACATTAATTTCTACACCAGGTCCAGGACTGTCACCTTTGTCCACGCTGAGCTCCAACAACGCTGGTGAGTAACAGACCCGCAATATATAATTTCGACATTTACATCGCCCCTGGCGGCGGCATGCCGAACGCCGTATCCCTACCCCACCCTGACATATCGGTAGAATAAGGCTGGTGGGTCGTTCGGCTTGGCATAGGTCGACCAGCGTACCTAGGTGAATGTCGGTGAATTTCATGGTTTCATGGAAAGACTTCTGCTCATGTTGCAACAGAAAGCAGTGCGTCTCTCGCTCGAATAAATTTCTGTATAAACGCCGCAACAAGTACGTTTCGTAAATGAACATTATTTTCTACACCTTTCCAGAAAGCCGTTCCTCTACACTGGGGACCCACTCGACGGGTGAGTAACAGACTTGCAATATATAATTTCGATATTCACATCGCCCCTGACGGCGGCATGTCGAACGGCGTATCCCCACCCCACCCTCTCATATCGGTAGTATAAGGGTGGTGGGTCGTTCGGCTTGGCATAGGTCGCCCAGCGTACCAAGGTGAATGTCGGTGAATTTCATGGTTTCATGGAAAGACACTTCTGCTCATGTTGCAACAGAAAGCAGTGCGTCTTTCGCTTGAATTAATTTTGTCTCACTTTCTGTATAAACGCCGCAACAAGTACGTTTCGTAAATGAACATTATTTTCTACACCTTTCCAGCAACCCCTTCCTCTTCACTCACCACCTCGTCTTCAGGTGAGTAACAGACTTTCAATATATAATTTCGATATTCACATCGCCCCTGACGGCGGCATGTCGAACGGCGTATCCCCACCCCACCTTCACATATCGGTAGAATAAGGGTGGTGGGTCGTTCGGCTTGGCATAGGTCGCCCAGCGTACCAAGGTGAATGTCGGTGAAGTTCATGGTTTCATGGAAAGACACTTCTGCTCATGTTGCAACAGAAAGCAGTGCGTCTTTCGCTCGAATAAATTTTGTCTCACTTTCTGTATAAACGCCGCAACAAGTACGTGTCGTAAATGAACATTATTTTCTACACCTTTCCAGCAACCTCTTCCACTTTTGTGGACGTCTCGTCTTCCGGTGAGTAACAGACTTGCAATATATAATTTCGATATTCACATCGCCCCTGACGGCGGCATGTCGAACGCCGTATCCCCACCCCACCCTCACATATCGGTAGAATAAGGGTGGTGGGTCGTTCGGCTCCGCATAGGTCGACCAGCGTTTGTGCGCCACACTTGCTCGAATGCCAAAATTCCGCCTCATTTTCGTACCTACCGTAGTGTGGGAATACTCACGTTCAACTGGAACCATTCCGGAACCAGTCCAGATTTTTGCCTGGGCTCACATTAGAGAGGAAGGCCTACTGTACTACGAACCTGGCCTCACGCGACTGGCACACAAAGTTTAAATTATCAGATGGCACGACTACTGAATGTATTTCGCCTTGTACAGATGTATGTGCACTATCAAACAGGAATTTGAAAACGTGCCGCGGTTTGGTGAACAATAGAGTGCAGCTATGAAGTATATGAGCGAACGATATTATCGAGAGAATGAATTGAAACAAATGTATATGGTGTGTGAAAAGGCTGCTATATCTTTGAAGATGGAGATGGAAAGCGAAGATGTGTTATGATGCCCATACTGCAGGTGCCAGGGGCCTTCGTCAACTTGTTTTTTTTTTTGTCCCTGGTTCCGCCACAGTGTGTGGAATATGCGAGTACCTATACGCCTACACTAACGGAGTGCAACCGCTTTTGCGGAGCCTTAGAATAAATGTGGAAGGTGTGATGGAATGTGAAGGAAAGCTGTGATGTTCTTGCAAAAGTTGAAACAGCTGCTACCTGCAGCAGTTTTGAATGCCGTGTCGAGCATGGGTGTCAGTGTGGTTGGTGTTTTACACGCTGAACTGGGCTCCGAGTGGGATGCACAAAATGAGGCAACGGTGAGCATCATTCAGGTAGAGTTGTGGTGTCCACATTCGCTGTGCCTCGTGAAATCTAACGAGCAATTTACATTCCTCAACAACGCAGGCGCTTGCGTCCGCGGTTGTGTACTGTACTGTACTGTTGTGTACTGTAACGTAGTAATGTGTGTCAATGTATGCAGGGCGGAGTTAACATTTGCTGTACAAATTGTTTGCGGTGTGTCAGGATACACCAAATCTATTTGCCATTCAATCATACGTAGTTCAGAAGTAGAGGCCGATTGGAGTCCTTATGAAACGATTTGGAAAAATCGAGAAAAATGCAGTCGGCCATTGAACGATTGTCAAGTATGGCATGAAACGCATGGAGTTGTAGCGCCACCGCCATGTAACGATGGTCACGGTCCTCGAGGACTGCTTCCTCCCTCTCGAGCTGGCAGTTCTTTTCGGGGCAGTGTCGAAGTGGCACCACGCAGTAAAGATTGTTTTTTTTTTCCTTTCTGTCGGAGTCTAGTGTGGACCAGTTTCCTTAGACTTCCACATCTGGTCACCCGGACGGCGAACGCCCTGTCAACCATTGCCTGTCAGCACTCAACCCCTACTCTGTGACACTTCTACGGGAACGCCCAGGCCTTATGTCCCTCAGGCCTTTCGACGCCAGGTCTTCGACGCGTTCCACTGCCTCGCCCACCCCGGTATACGAGCCACGCAGCGTCTCATCTCCACCCGTTTCCTGTGGCCCAGCATGCAGAAGGACGTCCGTCACTGGACCCGCACATGTCTAGCATACCAACGAGCCAAGGTGCACAGTCACACGTCGTCGCCCTCCGCTGCCTTCCCCTTACCCGAAGCCCGTTTCCGGCACATACACATCGACCTCGTCGATCCCCTTCCACCTTCTTCGGGTAACACCTACCTTCTAACATGTGTTGACCGGTTTTCCCCGATGGCCAGAAGCCTACCCCATTCCCGACATTACCGCCCCTACTGTCTGTGGTGCATTTCTCACCACATGGGTATCCCGGTTCGGGGCACCAGCCACTATCACCACTGACCGCGGTCGCCAATTTACTTCCCGCCTTTTCGCCGCGGTATGCAGATTCCTGGGAGCCCAGCACCGTCTCACCACTGCATACCATTCCCTGCTCTAACGGGCTCGTAGAGAGGCTCCATAGACAGCTCAAGGCAGCCCTAAGACCTCGGAGTTTCCCGAACGTTGGTCCGAGCACTTGCCCCTGGTTCTGCTTGGTATCCGCAGCGCCATCAAAGACTGCGGTGCTTCCGCAGCAGATTTGCTGTACGGCGGCCCCCTTCGCCTCCCCGGTGAATTCTTCGCTCCCGGCGCAACTCAGCCCCTGCCCGACCCGCAAGATTTTGCCACCCGGCTCTCCTCATTCTGTGCCACCCTGCGGGCGCCGTCTTACCGACCCTCATGCGATTGTCGCGTCTTCGTGCACCCCGACCTGGCAACCACGACACATGTCTTCGTACGCCACGACGGTCATCGGCAGCCCCTGCAGAACCCATACGACGGTCCCTACCTCGTCCAAAGTCACCGTCCGAAATCCTTCACACTCCTCATCAATGGGCGCTCCGAGGTGGTTTCCACGGATCGCATTAAGCCCGCATACATGGACATTCCGTCTGGCTCAGCGTTTCCAGCTCCCGTCTCTTCGGTCCCCTCCCCCGTGACCCCGGTTTCCTCCCCGTCTCGCCGGGTGCACCGGGACTCGAAGCCGCCTATCTGCCTTCGACCTTAGACTCTTTTTGTGTGCTCGCTCTCCGAGCTTCTAGAGGGGGGAGCCTGTAGCGCCACCGCCATCTAACGATGGTCACGGTCCTCGAGGACTGCTTCTTCCCTCTCGAGCTGGCAGTTCTTTTCTGGGCAGTGTCGAAGTGGCACCACGCAGTAAAGATTGTTTTTTCCCTTTCTGTCGGAGTCTAGTGTGGACCAGTTTCCTTAGACTTCCACAGAGTAAATGAAGCGCGAAACGACTTCGGGTGGGCTACACCCCGTTTTCTGTTTTTATGCTGGGATCGAAAACTGAAACATTCACATTAATTTAGGGGCGATACTCGATTTTTACATTGCATATTCATGCATTAATACGCGGCGGTCTCTTCCCGGTGTGCTCTTCCCTTGTTCCTTCTTGCCTGTTGTTGTTGAGTATGAGTGCGCAGCAGAAGACAGCCGACCTGGCAATGGAAGTGCATTTCAGACTTGCATTTTGCTCTGGGAGACATGTATATAGTTCTTTACATCCCTGTTGCCCTTGTGAGGCTTTCAGGCACGGGAATGTTCTCTTGCACTTGCGCAGCTGCTTCTGAAGCCCTATAGTTTCTTAGTGTGTAAAGGCGGTATAATTGACGGATATCCAAAAGCTGGGACGTAGCGGGCCAGCGCGCAACGCTCCCACTGCATACACAGAGGTCGTTCAGGGTGTCAGGGATTCAGTGTAGGTGGCAAACTGGCCTCTGGAGGAATTTCTGTTGTTGACCGGCGCATATTAACTGATTGCGATGCTCCTTGCATGATTACATTGGGGTACGTATATTTCATGGTGAAAATCGCTTAGCGCAAATAAGCGATGCCCATGGTGCCTTACCACGCCTTGCCAGACTCCGGCTATTTCGATTTTAGATTATAGATAGCACTATGGCACTATACGTATACACAGCACTATATTTTGGATTATAGCTAGCTTTGGATTCGCGGGGGCGAATGCACAGTGCTCTCAACGGCGTTACACCCTAGCGGGAGGCGAAAGTGAGCGAGTTCACTGGTTCGGAGGCATGGGGGAAGAAGCATAAAGGTGACAAACCTGTCATTTTGTAACTACCACATGGCACCACATGGCACGACGAAGACTAACGTGCGAGCAACCTGTCCAGAATTGACTGCGTCTACTCAGCTGTGCATTGGATGATCCTGTGCACCGCAAAGTGAAGCATTCCGGATTCGGTTTCACAGTCTCCTGTATTCCACAGTTTCGGAACGGAGAGGTGTGATCGTAGCGTGCTGAACGGGCTGCGTGTGCAGAGCCCCCTCATAGGAATAATTGGGTCGCGTCACACCTACAGAGCCTCCCACAAGCGGAAACGCTCTCTGTTCATTTGTTGTGCGCCACACTTGCTCGAATACCAAAAGTCCGCCTCATTTTCGTACCTACCGTAGTGTGGATGCGTCGTCTGCTTTTACACGTTTATTACGCGTTCAGTGCAGTAGATGGAGCATTGGGAAACCGAACAGTACCGGCACGCGTGGTCTTCCGGTGAATATACACAAGAATTACAGAAAAGACTCCGAACATTGCCCGCACTAGAAAGGCGACAGTGTCGCCTCTATAGGTGAGAGAGAGAGAGATTATGGGTTTAATGGCACAAAGGCAGCAAATGCCATGGAGCGCGAAGACTATAGTGAGTGTGCGGTGGTGTGAGATGATTATGGGATGAGATGGGGAGTCGATCTCTGCTTAGAGGGTTGGGCGAGTGGGCTCGTTGAGACACACAACGGTAGTTTCGATACCACTTGAATCTGCTCGCGAAGTGGTTTGGATTGCTTGAGGCGCACTCCTCTGAACGAGTGAATGAGCCCGCTTGCGCCCGCCGCTAGGGTGTCACGCAAAGGAGAAAATACACCGCTCGCGCATTCCGCACGGCTCCCGCGCGCGGTGACCAATGGAAATTTGTATTGCCCTGGGTAAAGTGCAGGTATACCCGCATTATATGCGTTATTATATACCTGCATATAATATGTATATATATATGTATATATATATATATATATACATATATATATATATATATGTATACAGGTAATATATACCTGTATAATAATATATGCATTATTATACCCGTATACCTGCGTTTTCAGACAGTGCGAATAAACATGCTGTTTCGCACCCACCAAGCTAATAAACTAAAGTAAACCGTTCCCCACCCATTATATGCAACACAGACGCGATGGCTATGAGGCATGCCAGGCCATGAAGCAGGATGGCCATGAGGCAGTATCGCGTCTCTATGGTATCACAGGACCATCAACATAACTAGGACTAACCAAGGTAACTCTTTCAGACCACGCAGAGGCTGCTCACCGAAGGGTCAGCCATAGGAGTCGTCACGAAATACGGCTCAGATATAAAAGACCAGAGCGTGCGTGCCAACCTAGCTCGCCTTCTCAGGTGGGCGTGCCTATTGCAAAGCAAAGGCTCTGGTACAGCGATAACATATACCTATGATACGAAGTCCAGCTCGGGTCAAAGTTGAGCACCGCTTCAGCCTGCGAAGCGGGAAGAGTCACTTTGGCAGCGCCACGAGACGAGACGAGAGTCATTAACACCCTCCGCCGTTCGTTCTACTGAGCATCGCCAGGGTCCGCAGAACTGAATGACGTTCAATTTAACTCTGATTCGAGCTGTACAATTGTATCTTCAACCATAGTCTTCCGGCGCGCAATGTTTGACAGCGCTGGCCAGCCTTAGTTCACCTTCGTCATTCAACCTAGTCAGTCATAAAGAACCTTCATAAACCTGTGCAGAGGTACGTGAAGTGTGGAAGAACTGCGTCGTAGAGCCACAACTTCCACCTGCAGTGTCTCTATCTGATTGATGAATCGAGAATGGGAGAGAGAGAGAGAGAGATTATGGGTTCAATGGCGCAAAAGGGACGAAGGGGTGTGCCAACAAGGAGCCAATTGCAAAACTCGGTAGACGAGATTAGAGATTAGCGAGGTTCATATTACCAGTGACAGCCAAGAGTATGGAAACATTCGTTGGTGAAGATGTAGTTGGTGGAGTATCAGGTCAATCAGTGAGCTGCTGGCCCATACGACGGAATAACTGACGGGGTGCGATTTCCAAGCCCTTCTTAATGGGCATTTGAAATACTTGGGCGAATGAGATTTCCCTTGACGGAGTCTTATGACAGCGGCGGGGTGGAGGCCAGGTCCCTGACCTCCGTGGCCTGAGCTAGCGCCGCGACCACATGGTAGAATTGAGTGAAGGAAGGGTCCGCCGGAGAAGGGGCTGACGTAGGGATATGTGGTAGCGACGTAGAGGTGAAGTCGGCTCAGTTCACCTTCGCCGTTCAGCCTATGGTTGCGCTTCAAATACATGGCGCGCCAAGAGATTGCGGCTGATTCATTTCTATTCATTCATTCATTCATTTCAGTCTAGTTTTTGGTGCACGTATCGATGCCGCCCACCCTAGCATTTGCTAAGCCTTCGTACTCTGTCTACAGGACAGTACGACCGGATGACAGTACGAATGAAGGAGCCGAACACTCCCATCTCCATGGGAGTGTCCGGCTCCTTCATTCGTAAGTGTCTGCTCTCATTATACGGTCCATACCTCCAGTAAACTCAGCCGATCACTAAACTCATGCTGAAGCAGATCCACCTGGGTTGTGAACAAATCAGGAAACGTTCCTTCAGTTCTGTGCACATTTTGCGAGAACTGCGCATCGTACTGGAATGTTGGTATATACCGGAGGAGCGGTGTTGATGTTGTACACCCAGGGCGTAGCGCGACTATCAACCGTGGTACCGTGCCTGCAGTAATCCGCAGCGAGATGTGCCGCTATGCAGCTGTGCATGCCGGCACGGGTGTGCCCTGTCATATTAGACAAAATGTGCAAGATGAACGCAATGCTTTCGCAACGTGTCAGGCCAGACTCATTCCCAGAATTGACCGGCGTACTCGCCGCCCTGTATAGGGTTTATTCACTGACTTCACCTCGTCGCCACACTTCAGGTCCCTCCAAGTTATGTTCCCGCATTCGTTCTCTGCCATATGTTGTTTGGATGACTATTAACGTCGAAAACATACAGCTAGAAATCATACACTTTGGAACACCAAATATATGGTGAGTGCGATATGGGCGACTGCTTGGATGGGACCTACAATATGGCGGCCGGTGGCAGTACATCTGCCTGCTTGAGACAGTGGCGGTCTCCTACGGATGACGTCATGTGAATAAACCCCATAGGAGCAATGCATTCCAACCGGTTGTGTTGAAAGCTTTAGAGAGAAATGCCCATATATGTATGGCTGTGAGAGGCCCTTGATTGCGTACAAGTCTAATGGAAGCGGAAGAGCGTTAGTTTTTTCCTGGAGGACATATTCCATATTCCTAATGAAAAAACAAGCATTGGTGTTGGCTCAATGGTGTAGATATTGGCTTTCGAGCACCTTGGTTTGATCCACGGGCTGCTTAGATTTGTTTTTTCCTTTCTCTTTTTTTTTTTGTGTGTGAAGGGAGTTATGAGAGTAACGGCAGGGCGACATCAGAATTTTCGTTTAATAATGCCGTACTGGGCGATATGTCTTACTGCATGGCTGTTCGGTCTGATTTAGTCGGCTCTGCGATCGCCTGTGCGCTTAATATATGAGTAGCGGATCACTTCAATTGTGCTCCGACTTCACGGTGACAGGAATCCCCGCTTTGCACAGTGCCACGCGTGTTTGCTGTAATTGGGTTGCTTGTCAATCATTTACTACAAAATTTGGACCTGTGGCTTAAACTTCGTTCAGTGTGTTGCCTCGTCGAGGACAAACTCGTCGAATTCTCATTTATCGAGATCGATGTGGCAACGGAACCAAATACGCGCGCCTTTCACGCGCTCTAATGCTAAGGGCAATTAAGAGAGCATACCAGCTCTCCGTCCCAATGTATCCTATGGAATAGTTTTTATGCTTTTTCTCGGTAACCACCGCGCAGATTTTGACGCGCGTGGTTTCACCATAAAGAGGAAGAAGGGATGAAGAGAATAATGTTATTCGGTTTATCATACATTTCGTATGTATTTTGAACAAGTTTTTATTAAACTTCTATAGCCATTTCAAAACAAACTTTGAATTTACTTTCTCTCGAAATATTTCAGGAATCGGTAGACACCAAATTTACATGTCTGCCACTTTGTTTTTATAAAAAAAAAACATGACATGTGAGTACGCGTAAACACCGACCGAAGCCCAGCGAAACCCGTCCAAAACACGTCATTCTGTGCTGCCATCTGGTGACGTGAAAGCAACACCCCGCGGACCGTATCCTTCGGCCGATTAAGCTTGCTCGTGCGCACTGTACTGCTGAACAAGAGATAAACTGATGTTCTGAGGCTGGAACGACATAGGAGGGACAGATACAAACAAAGCCTCAAATTGCCTAAGAAATCAACGATGAAGATGAAAGTCACTGAAAAGGTTAGCCAGCTGTAGGGATCGAACCCACATCTTCTGGATTGCCGAATCAGAAGATGTGCAATCCAGAAGATGTGGGTTCGATCCCTACAGCTGGCTAACCTTTTCAGTGACTTTCATCTTTCATCGTTGATTTCTTAGGCAATTTGAGGCTTTGTTTGTATCTGTCCCTTCTATGTCGTTCCAGCCTCAGAACATCAGTTTATCTCTTGTTCAACAGGTGCCGCTTGCGTCGATTTCCGTCGTATGAATGTGTGTATGAGCGAGCAAAAATGTAAGAGTGAAAGGAGGGTGAGTGAGAGTGAGTGGCTGGTTTGTCGTCCCTTCAGATGACGCACCCCGAAAGTCGCTGGAGAGGCGTGTTAGCTTAGCTCAATTGGTAGAGCCCTGGACCGGCAATCCAGAAGATGTGGGTTCGATCCCTACAGCTGGCTAACCTTTTCAGTGACTTTCATCGCTGTACTGCTGGTTCCTCTCTCCTCTTTACTTTCTTGGACCGCTGACTTAGGGCATGGCCTTGGAGACCAGAACAAAAGCTTACTTAGCTGCTCGTAAAGGCATTATCGTCTGAGACAGCATTGTCGTGTAAGAGTTCTGTTTCTTCGAGCTATCTCCACACCACACCACATACACCACATTTTATCTCACGTCGATCATTAAGAGGTGTTGAAAAAGGTGTTTACGTTCTATACACCCTTTTTACACCCCATGTGATCTGGGGATATGGTGTTTTAGGTCGTGAAAAAGAAATCATGTGTATTTGACAGTTCCTCACATTAAATAGACGACAAACACAATATTTGGCAGGGAGGGATGTCAGGAACTGATACCTTTGACTTGTTGTAGCCGTACCTGTTAATTGCAAAGACATATTCCCGTCACCGTTACAGACGAGTTCAGCCACACTACACCTAACGAACGTATCCCAACAAATTGTATTTCAATATATCATCAATCTGGTACTCCAGTATAGGCTACCGAGGGTGCCTGGGCCCGCCGCTGGCATCGTCTGAAGATCGCAGCATGTGCATGTCGCGCTTTGACGTGCTCTAATGGCGAAAGTGTTTGTTGTTGTCTAGATGCTCGTCAGTTATCTGCCATCAATTTTGGGCCTGTGGGTTAAACGTCCTTCGTTCCCTGTCAAGGCGAATCTCATCGTATTTTCATTCATCGAGATCGATGTGATGACGGAATTGTCGTGCATACCACCTTTGACGTATTCTAATGGCGAAAGTGTTTGTTGTAGTCTAGATGCTTGTCAATCATTTGGACATCATCTAATTAATCTTCTGAACCATATGTGTGGCTGCATACGGAATTTTTTATGCGCAGACGAACAGTGAATATATGTGAAGTGGCAAAAAGCAATGCTAGACTACCATCATTGTGCCTCTTCGTCTTTTTTCCTTTTTTCGCAGACTTTTCCTGGTCTGGTGAACAGGGAATAGGGAATATCTCCCTAGAAGACATTTGTGCATTGTTTGACAACCAAATAAATATATTTACATTTTCCATCAATCAACAATGTTGTGACCTGGTGCAAATATTAATGTCGACAGGGAAAGGAAAAACTTACAAATTATCCCTATGTACTCAAATGCAGATATGACAATTACCTTTTTGTACCTCAGCACAGTACAGTTTCAAAATTAACAAACAGCATCAGCAGTCTTGCAGTATCTCAAGAGGGGAATCACATACAGCTCCAATAATAGACTGTGCAAACAAAGCGCAAAAAAACAAAAATACTTTAAGAAAAATCTGAATAATCAGTTGCCATTGTGATATGTACTACTATGCACAATTCATGAATGGAACATGTTACCTCATTGCATAGCCTCCATGTGAGCACTAGAACAGGCAGCTTTTTAGGTCGCTCGTTTCGTGTTTTTCTATGGTCTTTTTTTGTTTTCTGTTTTTGGCAACGGCAAGCATAACCATAGTGAAATAGTGAAACACAAGCAGCCAACGACAGGATGAGACATCTACAATGCGACTGGTAGCTCTCACCTGATATATTTATTAGCAGACTCTGGAATATACACATATGAGGGTGGTTCCATAAGTTTCCGGCCCGACCAACTTTAAATAGTCAGAGACAAAACAAGTGTATCACTTTTCGACATAGTCACCCTTAACTTCAATGCACTTTTGACATGCAGTTTTGTCTGCAAAACGCTGGAAAACTGCCTCTTGCACCTCACTATCGTTTTGAAATCTCCGTCCTTTGAGATCCCTCTTCAAATTTGAGAACAGGAAGTAGTCACTCGGTGCCAAGTCTGGACTGTAGGCTGGGTGGTAGATTTCTTCACTCCTTCAGTGCAGCCTTGGTAACAGAAGCTTTGTGGACAGGGGCATTGTCCTGGAGCAACCGGACACCTCGACTCAACCTGCCGCGCCTCTTTTCCTTGATGGCGTCTCGCACTCGGTGCAGGAGTGAAGCATAATAAGTCGCATTCACTGTGGTGTTCCTCTCTTTGAAGTTGATGATGAGGATCCAGTGACAATCCCAAAATATTGTTGCCATGGTCTTCTTTGTGGATTGTGTGACCTTGGCTTTTGTTGGGGGTGCTTCTCCTGGTTTGCGCCATTCCATCAGCGTCTTTCGAAAGGGGATCATAGTAGAGCATCATAGTCTCATCCCCCGTGACAACTGACTTCAATATTTCTTCTTCGTTCTCTTGACAGAGGTCCAAAAACTCTTTGGCACAGACGACGCGCTGTTGCCTTTGAACTGACGAGAGAAGTCGTGGCACCCATCTCGCACTGACCTTTTTCATGTGAAAGGCCTTCAGACGCCTGTCGCTCAGCACTTCCTCCTCGACAAGAGACAAATTTTCTTGTTCACCACTTCCACTGGACGACCATCGCGTGGATCATCTTCAATGGACTCCCGCATCAGTCAATTCTGCTTGGCCCTGTCTTTTACCGTTGTGTACGACGGAGAGGCTTCCCTGTACACGTTGTCTAGTCGCCCTTTAATTTCTTTAGGCGAAAGTTCCTCTTTTGTCAAAAATTTTATGACAGCGCGATACTCGATTTTTTTCCATTTTAACTAAAGAGTGCACCCTGGCTGTTTGAAATGCCGCTCTCCAACCCACAAAAGCATGGAGAGGGTTGAGGGTGGTGCTCCGGCCCTCCAACAGAAGGCACCACGCGTGCTTAATCGCATTTTCAAATTCGCGCGCATTTTCTACCTCGGGCCGGAAAGTTATAGAATCACCCTCGTATATAGTGATAATTTAACCAATAAAATAACAGACAAGAAAAATCCCCCCCTCATCTCCCCATCTCCTCATTCTATTTCACAGGCAGCTTTAGTATCATTCTGAGTGTGCCCGTGCGTCCCCTTTGAGATAACGTATCTCGGACAAAAGCAAATCCAACAGCGGGCTGCTTACACATGCAACTGTCTTGGATTTCTTTAACCAGTTGTTCTTTAACCGCTGCCTTAAGCTCTGTGTTCTGGAAATTTAGGCAGCATCCAGAGTCCCTGCAATGTGTTGCCATGTTTCTCGAGGGCATCAAAAGTCTGTCCTTGGCTGCCTGTGTTTCACTATGGCTCTCAGATACAAACTACTCCGTTTCAACACAGTAGGAAACACAGATTTGTAAATAGCATCCGTTGATCGCACTGTACATCGCACCGAAGAGAGAGAGATTATGGGTTTAATGGCACAAAGGCAGCAAAGGCCATAGAGCGCCAAAACTATGGTGAGTGTGTGGTGGTGTGGAGAGATGATGTGAGAGAGTGTGTGTGGTAGTTAAAAGCTCTCTACAGGTATGAGCGATGAGATGGACCAGGATAGGAGAGAGAGAATGACGATAACAAGCGAGTATGGCAGTTAAAAGCTATCTACAAGTCTGAGCGATGAGGTGATCCAGGATGAGATATTTACATGAGGAGTTCGGTGATATTGGATAAAAGCGGAGCAATGCTTAACATCTGCATCTGACTAAGTAACCCACACGTGGTCAAAAATTGGATGACATTATCAAACGGCACAAGAGGAGTGTCACCCAGTAGAAGGGCTGGGTGTAATGGGACATAATACCTGTAAAATGCGGTGAAATACTGTTGGCGTTGGCGTTCGAAATGAGGGCGGGATGCCAGCACGTGCAAGACAGTCTTTCTGTCACCGCAGTGCGCGCAAGCTGGCGGATCCTGACCTCTGAGCAACAATAAGGCACATGACATGTCAACAGGTTGCAAACAGCTCCTCCATCTTGCACATTTGTCATGCACATCGTTATTTCGGAAATTTGGAATATGAATAGGATGAATACGTGTTAACATAGTGCACGTTATCCGAAGCAAGTTCTTCCACATCCCTCCCCGCTTAATGGCACAAAGGCAAATCAATTCCACGGACTGACAGCGAAAGGGTTATACTCCCTAGTAAAGGCGAGCAGGATTAACAAATACAAAGGTGGCCGTGCATACAGCGGCTGCGCCTTTCATTCGTTGAGAAGTGGGTCGCTCGTTTCCTGTTTTGAGAGACCAGACCCTCCGTAAAAGTGACACGCCGTATTGAAGCTTATACATCAATGGTCTTGCGGTTGCTCTCGTTGTCACAGCTCTTCGGGGAATCCGGCCTCACCTTGTGTCAATTGGTACTGTAACAGGTGCTGGCCATTTCGTGGGAACGGCAAATATGCAATACATTCCAACTGGCTTATGAAGTAGTTAAATGTATATTAAGACGTATGTATGTTTCGAATATCACGTAAAATAAAATAAAGTACATCACAACGTCACAGCAGCTGAATAAAGCTTTCGCCGATTATTCGCCGCCTCGCTTGTCTCTTTCCGTCCGTGACAATAGTGTGTTTGCAGGAGGAACTCTGGTGCTGTCATTTTCGGGTGATGGGCGAGGCCCGGGTGTACGTATATACTGAGTTGCTTCATCTCGGAGCAGGGGGAAATCGTGGGGAAACATGTTCTACAATGCAATATGCCTTTCGGTACACTTTTCGAGCAACTCCTTTTCACAAAGCTTTCACCTTGTACTCTGACATTTCATCGATAGTGACGCCATTTACGAGTGACATTCTGTTTCTCCGTGTACCTTGACGTGATACAAAGGAATGACATTCAATTTGACGTGTGACAGGGGTATTGGTAACGTCTACGTCATGTGAGACGCCACAATCCGGTTCAACGTGCCCTTACCGAACCTTTGGTTCTTGTTTTTCAGTTCGGTTTCGGAGCGCATCGACGGAAACGCTTGAGTGTACGCACATACTGAGTTGCTTCATCTCGGAGCATGGGGAAATCGTATTCACATTGCGACGTACGACGCATCCAGACGAATATCGTGCGAAAACGGAAGCACAGCGTATCACGCGTAAAGGCCAACCTCCATGGAGCGAATTTCGCTCAGCGTCGGAAGCACTGCTAGACGCCATGCGAGATATTTTCGCCCAGCCGCAGCGATTACGGCTCAACACGACGCCGCTACGAATCCGCACCGGCAATGCGCGTGTCCTGTCCTGGATCATTTTGTGCTTGTTGAAGCATGTTCTACAATGCAATATGCCTTTCGGTACACTTTTCGAGCAACTCGTTTTCACAAAGCTTTCACCTTGTACTCTGACATCTCATCGATAGTGATGCCACTTACGAGTAACATTCTATTTCTCCGTGTAGCTTGACGTGATACAAACGAATGGCATTCAATTTGACGTGTGACAGGGGTATTAGTAACATCTACGTCATGTGAGACGCCACAATCCGGTTCAACGTGCCCTTACCGAACCTTTGGTTCTTGTTTTTCAGTGCGCTTTCGGAGTGCGTCTACGGAAACTCTGGAGTGTACGTATATACTGAGTTGCTTCATCTCGGAGCATGGGGAAATCGTATTCACATTGCGACGTACGACGCATCCAGACGAATATCGTGCGAAAACGGAAGCACAGCGTATCACGCGTAAAGGCCAACCTCCATGGAGCGAATTTCGCTCAGCGTCGGAAGCACTGCTAGACGCCATGCGAGATATTTTCGCCCAGCCGCAGCGATTCCGGCTCAACACGACGCCGCTACGAATCCGCACCGGCAATGCGCGTGTCCTGTCCTGGATCATTTTGTGCTTGTTGAAGCATGTTCTACAATGCAATATGCCTTTCGGTACACTTTTCGAGCAACTCCTTTTCACAAAGCTTTCACCTTGTACTCTGACATCTCATCGATAGTGACGCCACTTACGAGTGACATTCTATTTCTCCGTGTAGCTTGACGTGATACAAACGAATGGCATTCAATTTGACGTGTGACATGGGTATTAGTAACATCTACGTCATGTGAGACGCCACAATCCGGTTCAACGTGCCCTTACCGAACCTTTGGTTCTTGTTTTTCAGTTCGCTTTCAAAGTGCATCCACGGAAACGCTATGTACGTATATACTGAGTTGCTTCATCTCGGAGCATGGGGAAATCGTATTCACATTGCGACGTACGACGCATCCAGACGAATATCGTGCGAAAACGGAAGCACAGCGTATCACGCGTAAAGGCCAACCTCCTCAAATTTCGCTCAGCGTCGGAAGCACTGCTAGACGCCATGCCAGATATTTTCGCCCAGCCGCCGCGATTCCGGCTCAACACGACGCCGCTACGAGTCCGCGCCGGCAATGCGCGCGTGTCCTCTCCTGGATCATTTTGTGCTTGTTGCTATGTGTTGTTGAAACATGTTCTACAATGCAATATGCCTTTCGGTACACTTTTCGAGCAACTCCTTTTCACAAAGCTTTCACCTTGTACTCTGACATCTCATCGATAGTGACGCCACTTACGAGTGACATTCTATTTCTCCGTGTAGCTTGACGTGATACAAACGAATGGCATTCAATTTGACGTGTGACATGGGTATTAGTAACATCTACGTCATGTGAGACGCCACAATCCGGTTCAACGTGCCCTTACCGAACCTTTGGTTCTTGTTTTTCAGTTCGCTTTCAAAGTGCATCCACGGAAACGCTATGTACGTATATACTGAGTTGCTTCATCTCGGAGCATGGGGAAATCGTATTCACATTGCGACGTACGACGCATCCAGACGAATATCGTGCGAAAACGGAAGCACAGCGTATCACGCGTAAAGGCCAACCTCCTCAAATTTCGCTCAGCGTCGGAAGCACTGCTAGACGCCATGCCAGATATTTTCGCCCAGCCGCCGCGATTCCGGCTCAACACGACGCCGCTACGAGTCCGCGCCGGCAATGCGCGCGTGTCCTCTCCTGGATCATTTTGTGCTTGTTGCTATGTGTTGTTGAAACATGTTCTACAATGCAATATGCCTTTCGGTACACTTTTCGAGCAACTCCTTTTCACAAAGCTTTCACCTTGTACTCTGACATCTCATCGATAGTGACGCCACTTACGAGTGACATTCTATTTCTCCGTGTAGCTTGACGTGATACAAACGAATGGCATTCAATTTGACGTGTGACATGGGTATTAGTAACATCTACGTCATGTGAGACGCCACAATCCGGTTCAACGTGCCCTTACCGAACCTTTGGTTCTTGTTTTTCAGTTCGCTTTCAAAGTGCATCCACGGAAACGCTATGTACGTATATACTGAGTTGCTTCATCTCGGAGCATGGGGAAATCGTATTCACATTGCGACGTACGACGCATCCAGACGAATATCGTGCGAAAACGGAAGCACAGCGTATCACGCGTAAAGGCCAACCTCCTCAAATTTCGCTCAGCGTCGGAAGCACTGCTAGACGCCATGCCAGATATTTTCGCCCAGCCGCCGCGATTCCGGCTCAACACGACGCCGCTACGAGTCCGCGCCGGCAATGCGCGCGTGTCCTCTCCTGGATCATTTTGTGCTTGTTGCTATGTGTTGTTGAAACATGTTCTACAATGCAATATGCCTTTCGGTACACTTTTCGAGCAACTCCTTTTCACAAAGCTTTCACCTTGTACTCTGACATCTCATCGATAGTGACGCCACTTACGAGTGACATTCTATTTCTCCGTGTAGCTTGACGTGATACAAACGAATGGCATTCAATTTTACGTGTGACAGGGGTATTAGTAACATCTACGTCATGTGAGACGTCACAATCCGGTTCAACGTGCCCTTACCGAACCTTTGGTTCTTGTTTTTCAGTTCGCTTTCGGAGTGCATCGACGGAAACGCTTGAGTGTACGTACATACTGAGTTGCTTCATCTCGGAGCATGGGGAAATCGTATTCACATTGCGACGTACGACGCATCCAGACGAATATCGTGCGAAAACGGAAGCACAGCGTATCACGCGTAAAGGCCAACCTCCATGGAGCGAATTTCGCTCAGCGTCGGAAGCACTGCTAGACGCCATGCCAGATATTTTCGCCCAGCCGCCGCGATTCCGGCTCAACACGACGCCGCTACGAATCCGCGCCGGCAATGCGCGCGCGTGTGCTCTCCTGGATCATTTTGTGCTTGTTGCTATGTGTTGTTGAAACATGTTCTACAATGCCTTATGCCTTTCGGTACACTTTTCGAGCAACTCCTTCTCACAAAGCTTTCACCTTGTACTCTGACATCTCATCGATAGTGACGCCATTTACGAGTGACATTCTATTTCTCCGTGTACCTTGACGTGATACAAAGGAATGGCATTCAATTTGACGTGTGACAGGGGTATTGGTAACATCTACGTCATGTGAGACGCCACAATCCGGTTCAACGTGCCCTTACCGAACCTTTCGTTCTTGTTTTTCAGTTCGCTTTCGGAGTGCATCCACGGAAACGCTTGAGTGTACGTACATACTGAGTTGCTTCATCTCGGAGCATGGGGAAATCGTATTCACATTGCGACGTACGACGCATCCAGACGAATATCGTGCGAAAACGGAAGCACAGCGTATCACGCGTAAAGGCCAACCTCCATGGAGCGAATTTCGCTCAGCGTCGGAAGCACTGCTAGACGCCATGCCAGATATTTTCGCCCAGCCGCCGCGATTCCGGCTCAACACGACGCCGCTACGAATCCGCGCCGGCAATGCGCGCGCGTGTGCTCTCCTGGATCATTTTGTGCTTGTTGCTATGTGTTGTTGAAACATGTTCTACAATGCCTTATGCCTTTCGGTACACTTTTCGAGCAACTCCTTCTCACAAAGCTTTCACCTTGTACTCTGACATCTCATCGATAGTGACGCCATTTACGAGTGACATTCTATTTCTCCGTGTACCTTGACGTGATACAAAGGAATGGCATTCAATTTGACGTGTGACAGGGGTATTGGTAACATCTACGTCATGTGAGACGCCACAATCCGGTTCAACGTGCCCTTACCGAACCTTTCGTTCTTGTTTTTCAGTTCGCTTTCGGAGTGCATCCACGGAAACGCTTGAGTGTACGTACATGCTGAGTTGCTTCATCTCGGAGCATGGGGAAATCGTATTCACATTGCGACGTACGACGCATCCAGACGAATATCGTGCGAAAACGGAAGCACAGCGTATCACGCGTAAAGGCCAACCTCCATGGAGCAAATTTCGCTCAGCGTCGGAAGCACTGCTAGACGCCATGCCAGATATTTTCGCCCAGCCGCCAAAAAAAACCGAAAAAACCGAAAGCGGTAAAAAAACCGAAAGCGGTGCAGAAAGGCAACGCAGAAATAGTCATTAAATAATCGTGCCTTTCTGCACCGCTTCCGGTTTGTTACCAAAATGTTGTTTATAATTTGCACCAGGTAAGTTGGCTAGTTATATTTGGAAGTACCACTACTCTGACATAGCGGTTGTTTCGACCGACAAACACGAAAAAAAAAAAGTGTGATGTACGTACCCTCAGCTCAAGCGAATCTGAAAATGTGTCAACGTCCTCTGTCCCCGGCATGCGCTGTGTTTGCATCGTTCCGGAAAAGGTACTACTTGACTCCCCTTTTTTCAGGGGCGGTCCCTTTTCTTGTCTGCGGGCACACGGTAGAGATGGTAGACGATAAGCGCAACAGGTGCCAGCAGGTGGTATATAAATATATATATTTGCTGCACCTACACTTACATCAAGGGAGCGTGACTGTTTTTGCGGAACCCTAGAATAAACATTCATCTCAAGCATGACCAAAAAAACCCAGAAGGGCGCGAGCATGGTGCATCGCCTCTTTGTGTAACTGCTGTTGCAGTTCTTGCAGACGTCTGATCTTGTCTGTGCAAACCATGCTACTGCAGAATGTATTCCATACGCTGTCGAGGATGGGGGTAACCATGTTCCGGCGTCTTGGCCGCTGAGGTAGGCTCTCTGTGGGACGCAAAAAATGATGCAACTGTGAGCGCCCTTAACGTGAGTTGTGGTGACCACATTCGCTGTGCCTCGTGAAATCTCTCGAGCTATTTACATTCCGTGGCCAGTGAATGGCCTCCTCTAGCGTGTCTTGTGTCTTATTATGCGTCATATATTATGTGCTGCGTGTTGCTACCTGTTATGCATTACTACCTGTATATGTGTTACTAGCTGTATGTTGCTACCTGTATAGTACAGGGATGACAATGGGATGACATTGCGTCTGCTGGTATTGCGGGTATACCCGCACCTTTCTTGCAACCCGCGATGACATGGAGAGACGTACCGATGTCATCCGTACTCGTCTTTATTTGGTTAGTGGTTACTCGTAGTGCTAACAAACAGCGAGAAAGAGCCACGTTGCTCCGGTTTGTTTCTTTGCCAAGGAGGCAGCGTGACCTTATTAGTTATCATATGTCTTCTATTACTTTGGTTGCATTGCACAATGTTGGCGAGGAGTGAATAGCTTAGCTACGGTCAGGTGGTGATTGTTAATTTGTACCATGCTCTTTTCCAGCGCACAAGCGTCCTACAGTTCTGCTTTGTAGCGTCTTCATGGACCCCAAAAGTAGGGCCCCCGCTAAAGGGCGGTGCGACGTGTTGTTTGTCTTAGTGCGGACCACCAAGAATGACGTCACGTATGCGGGAAAGAACTTCAAGGCGTTTTCCCAGCTTTTACATCGAGCCGTGGCCTCCAACACGAAACTTGGGTTGGACTTCCAGTATGAGTGAGTACGTCTTCACTATCCCATCTTATATGCCTGCAAGGTGTCCTTGGCTCGTCACACTGTCCCACGGGTCTGCCACGAAGCGGCAGATGAATGAGCAGAATACACCAGGAACGACATGCATTGAAAGATGTTGGCAAGTCATTGCTTATCCTTATCCTTAGCTTCGGACAGGCTAAAGGATCTCCCAGTAAAATGAAAAAAAAAGAAACTTTCTAGGGTGTTCCCATCTGCCACAGCCGATGGTGGAACAAGGAAACATGGAAGGAAACAAACAGTTAGGACCCCATGAAGACGGATTTGAACAGCAACTGCCTGGAGTGTTTTCAGTGGGAAATGTTTTGAAGGAACACCTCCTGATGTACGTGTTCCCCCAACACTATCTTTTCTGAACAAGTTCCATCGCCTGAGTGCATGTGCCTGCTGCGGATTAAGATAGGTCTACTGTATTGCAAAACACGACACATCCTACATATCTGCAAGATCATTTACGTTTCCAACATTCGTGAAAATTCGTGTCCGGTAATGTACTTGTGTGTGCTTTAGTCTGTGTATGTTTGGTTTCTTGAAGAAATATGGTGATACCTTTTTTCTTTCTTCTGGATAACTGATGTGCGGGTAACCTTGACACGCAGAATCTCCATCTCATTATTTCCACTTTGGACAAGATCGTGAATATGAGGAGTGCTCATCGGTGCAGTTGACGCAACGGTCGGTCCCCTTGCACTCCTTTGTGTCGTGGCCTGCATGACCACACCGTGCACAACGAGGAGAGCCCCGGCATGCATCAGCAGCATGCCCGTATCGATTGCAACGAATGCAGCGCAAGCGATTTGGAATGTACGGTCGCACATCTGCTGAAAGGTACCCTACTTTTAACTTGTCAGGTAAGTTGGGCTTATCAAAAGTCAATACCATGTTCCTCGCGGTGATATATTCACCATTCTTACGGATCTTAATTTCCTAGGATTTCCTCCCCAGGTACGTTAATCAGCTCTGAAACTGAGATGACGCCCCTGCAACTGTTGATGGTTTTGTGAAAAGAAGCTGAAATCTTCTTTCCCGTCATCTCGTGCGTGTTTAGGATGTGCTCGCAGTCTTTTTTGATTTGTGCATTTTAGGAGCAGGTCACCAGATTGTATACGTTTGGTTTCAGTGATGTTCTTCGACGGTGCTGCCACTGCCTTCTCCAAGGAAAAAAAGGGTGCCATTTTTCCCAGCTTTGCTTCTCTCTTTGTGTCTCTGTTTCGATACAGTCCTTAAGACTTGCAAACTTCGCGGCCAAGATATCGGTTGATTGTAACGTTAACAAAATTTGATAAGTTCCCTTTCCCTCTTGTTTGCTTAGTGCTCCCCTTTGCCTGACAAAAGCGCATGTGTATGCCTGCACAGCCGTCAGTAGGCGGTGACTACCACAGAATAAACATTGTTACGAGACCGCTTGAATGTGCGACATGGTGCCAGCGGGAACACAAATGCTACGCGCAACGCACCATGCGTCACAGCTCTAAAGACAAGTTGGAGCTCCGAAAGGACATCGTCGATGGATACCCTTGAAGGCCAACCACAGCCACAAGCTTCGAAAATGCTGCATATTATGTCAAGCCTTCTTCCTTCGCCCAAACCGCTGCATACTACGCAGGACCTATAGAAATCCCGGAAAGTATGGAGAAGTGAGTTCAAACTATTTTCTGTTGCTACTGCTTTCAAGGCCGGGCAAGTGAAGCCCGCAACTTTCTTAGTTGTAGTCTGAGAAGAACGAAGGAAAATTTACACTACGCTCAAGTTCGATAGTGAATAGGAGCGCAGAGACGTTTCTAAGTTAATAGAGGAGTTCGAAAGGTACTGAAGCCATCAGTAAACTTGTGGTGCGTAAGCCATCAGTGAACTGGTGCTGGCCTCAGCTTTTGACACCTTACCACGATACTTCGCCAGTACCAGTCAAGTATCAGTATCAAGAGCTTTCTAAAACGATGCTGCCCTGAAGAATTGATGATCCACCCTACATACTTCATTTGGTCATGGAGGAAGGAATGAGAGGCACATGCAGCATCGCTTGTTTAATATTACAGGGAATTCATATAACTAGAACTAACCAGGGTAACCCTTTCAGACCACACAGTCACACTAGGCTCAACAGAACGACCGGCCGTGGGCGTTACCACAAGTGAGGGGTACGACAGCTGCGACAGCAGAGTTCATGATAACCTGGTTGCACTTTTGTGGTGAACAGAGGTGTACTGTTAGGCCTGTATGGTTATTCCAGAGCAAAAGAGTCGCAGCGTACCGGTTAAAATGATACCATGTACGTACTATACGAATAAGAAGCGCTTCTTCAAACTATATTTTCGCTTCTTGATCATTCAGCCACAATCTTACGCCGCATGATGTTTGACAGCCTATCCAGCGCGGGAAGAAACATTCCTCAGTTCACGTTCACCATTCAGCCATTCACCAACAACAACGACACCCGACAACTAGCATCCGAAGCGGGGAACGGGAAGAACTGTCATAGTACCGCAACTTCGAGCTGTAATGTCGCTCAGATCGGCGAGCTAAAAAATTTCGGTACTTTCCGTTGTGCTGGCAGGATAGCGGTATGGCGAAGGTCGCAATCAGCGAGTGGTGAAGGGGCTGGGCAAAGCAAACGCCGCATATACGTCTGAGTAACTGAGTGGGTGCAATCTCCCGGCTCTTATTGGCTTAACATTCGTTGGACAGGCGTTGGAGCTGTTGCCTTGCGGCAGTCGTATGTCAGGGGACGTGGTGGCAACCCCCAACATGGAGGTGAGGGGCTCCATGACCACTGCTTCCAAGAGTGCTACATGAAATAATTCTATGCTGGTTAGTAGTGTCTCTGAGGGCAAACTGTGCTTCAGCCAGCCCTTATCAGAGTACGGGTTCCGCAGGCCAGGCTCATCGACACGGTAGAGGAAGAAGAGGAACAGAGGGCATGATAAGGTGCTGACGCTGGGACTCGTGCCAGCGACAGCTGACGAAAAAGCTGGGGCTGCACTTACCACGGGACGTGCTCGGAGCTACGAGAGTGAACTTCGCTCAACAGTTAAATGTGAGCAGACGCGATGAGAGCTTCAAATGTCTCCTCGCGACAGTGTCTGCTCAGTATACCCTCACCATTGAATGGTGAACGTGACCTGAGGAATACTGCCAAGTACACAGCTCCCAAGGATGTGAATGAAGATGAGAGTTTGCCACAATACTGAGAAATTCGCAGAAATATGTATTTCTAGCCAGAAGTGTACAGCGTCTCCTGAATTTATCGGTAGTGTGTACCGTATCATTTACCAAGCATCTGTTATTTTTCTTTCTTTCCTTTAAGACAGGGCGTCGCGGCCAAGCTACATCCTGTGCAGAAGTACCCTCATTCCCAGTGCGCGTATCGCGAACCCCATCACCATGGACTGGGTCATTCTTCGTCCTTCGGAGGTGTCTGCTTTCATTGTACGATTCATACCTCCAGGAAGCTCGGCCTTTGAGTAAACACATTCGCAATTCGATTTGCATAGGTTGTGAGCAAATTAGGAGACGCCCCTCTTGTTCTGTGCACATTTTGGAAGGACTAAGAATCGCATTGGAACGTTGGTACGTCGGAGAAGCAAGCTACCACTATATGTACTATGTAGTTGCCAAAATACTTGAAGTATGACGAGGACAAGGCGATGAGGATGTGCCGCAAACGATATAAACGACACGAGCAGATACATGTGTGCCATCAAACAGGAAATTGAAAATGTTATTTTGGTGAACAATAGATGCGCATGTTATATGTTATGAGCTACGTGTTACTACCCTTATTTATTTTGGCGCATCAGACTGTGGCTCCTTGCTACGTCTAATAATCTTCCCACCAGTGTGCATTTACATGCTTACATCCTTACATGTTTACCCTCCGTGACCCTGTCCAGTGTGTTGCATTCTGCGTTGTTTGTGAGTGTCTGAGTGAGTGTTTGTTGTGAGTGTGCTTGTATGAAGCCCATTCCCCTCTTTTGTGCCCTTGTGGCTCTGATGGTAGCGACAATAAACGAAATAAATATATAAAGTAGAATATATACCGCCCGCGCATTCCGCACTGTTCGCGCGCGCGGTTACCAGCTGAATTTTGAGAAATTGTATTCCCGCTGGTAAAATGCCGCTATACCCGCAATGCGGTTTCAGACAGTGCGAATAAACATGCGCTTTCGCACTCATAAACTAAACTACATTCGCGACCCACTAAATGCAACACAGACACGACGGCTATGAGTCTGACCAGGAGGCAGTAGCGCGTCTCTACGCTTTCACCACTCACAGCCTTGTCAGGTCAACGGAAGGGACAACCATTGACGTTATCACAAAGTAGGGATCCGATCTGGCTCGCATTCTGAGGTGAGCGAAGGCGTCGCGACCGTCTCTGGTACAGCGGGTGGGATATCTAATCAGCCGATACAGGGCACGCAGTGCCGCGACGACAGCAAGGGGGCGTGGCAGATTAAGCAGCTATAAAAGCGCGGTGTCTCGATAAACAGGCTCTCTGGAGAATTGTCTCGACTTCCAGAGCAAGTAATAAACCCTTGTATGTGTGTTTGATTTCATTGTTGTGGCTAGTTCCTCTGCGTGCGCAACGGACGGGATGATGATGATGATGAGAGTTTTAATGGCGCATTAACTACATAGGTCATAATGCGCCAACAGTGTGATTAAAATAAGACTAGTAAGAAGTAGGTCCAGTACTTAAAAAGGGGGAAATAACATCTAAAATACAAGACTAAAACTACACAAGACTTACAATTCCAATGTCTCTTAAAAAATTTAAAATTCTATTGAAAGGGATAATAGCCTCATCACCAAGCAAGAGCGCTGGATGAAGAGGCAAAAAATACGTACAAAACTCTGTGAAATGATGTTGACGATGGGTTTCGTGGTGTGGGCAGGTGATAAGAATGTGGATGACAGAGAGGAGTTCACCACAGTTTTCACACAGTGGCGGCTCTACTCCACAGAGTAAAAATTTGTGCGTGAGGAAGGTGTGGCCTATCCGCAACCTCGTTCGCGGAACACTCAAGAGACGATTTTCCTGGCGGTCTCCATAACTTTGGATGTGTTGTTTAATCAAGTGTAGCTTGTTTTGTGTCTGAGTGTTCCAGAAGGTCTGCCATTTTGTGTACAGTGATTTCTTAAGTGCTGCCCTAATATCTTGCATGGGTATCTCGAAGGAACTGACGTCTTTTGAAGCTGCAGCAGCAGCAGCAGCCCGGTCGACAAACTCATTTCCTTGTATGCCTGTGTGGCTAGGCACCCAGTATAAAATGACCGAATATCCCCTCTTCTGTGCCATACTGATTAAGGACTGTGCACGCTGTATCAAAAAATTCTTTGGTTTGCGTGTGCTACAAATAGCATTAACAGAACTTAAAGAATCTGTATATATTACTGCTGACGGAATGCAACCTCTAAGAATGTGGCTAAGTGCAAGGATGATGGCATAGATTTCTGCAGTTAAGATAGATGCTATACTGTTTAGACGATGTGACCTCACGCATGTGCCACAAGTCATGGCACAGGTCACTCCTGCGCTAGACTTTGATCCGTCCGTGTAAATTTCTGTGTGAGTCCCAAAACTTCGCCCTCACGTGTTCAAATTCTTGCTGTAGTACTTGTGTAGAGGTGTTGTGTTTGCTGTACTTAGTCAATGTAGTATCATACCTTGGCAGTGGTTGCCAAGGTGGGACTATTTTACCACGTTCTACAACTTGACAATCATAGGAAGAAAAATTGTGATCCTCAATATCTCGTTCAATCCTCATTGAAAGAGGGGGAACTACTGAAGGTCTGTTAATAAACAGTTGTTTGAAGCGTGTACTTTCAACACAAGTGAGTGCAGGGTGCTGTGGATAACTCCTTATTCTTAGTGCATATGACGCCCCAAGATAAAATCGTCTGCTATTCAACGAGTATTCACGTGATTCTACATACAGACTTTCAACTGGAGAGGTGCGGAACGCACCAAGGATAAGCCTGAGCCCTTGGTGATGTACAGTGTCCAGGAACTTCAATACGGATTGGCGGCCTGAGCCGTAGACGATAGAGCCATAATCTATCTTGGAGCGAATGCAGGCAGTGTATACACGGCGAAGTGTCCCCTGGTCTGCACCCCAAGATCTGTGAGAGAGGATTTTCAGTAGATTCAGTGACTTAATACATTTTGCCTTCAGGTTCTGAATATGGGGCTTGAAAGTAGGCTTTGAATCGAACGTGATGCCAAGAAACTTACATTCGGATTTTACAAGAATATCTTGTTTATTAAGTTCCAGCTTAGGAGACAAAAACATTCCTCTGATTCTCGAGAAATGAACGAAGATTGTTTTTTTCAGTAGAGAATTTAAACCCATTATGTGAGGACCATTTTGCCATTTTATTTATACAGAGTTGCATCTGTCGTTCACATCTGGGTAAGTTCGCAGAACAACAAGATATCTGGATGTCATTTACATACAAACAAAAAGATATAGAGGGTGGGATGACACTCGCTATAGAGTTGATTTTGATAAGGAATAACGTGACGCTGAGAACAGATCCCTGCGGGACACCATTCTCCTGCTCAAACAAATGTGATAAGGTTGTTCCCAGCTGAACTCTAAATGTTCTGTGTTGAAGGAAATCAGCAATACATTTCAAAAGACGACCCCGTATACCGAACGAATGGAGATCCTGTAGTATGCCATATCGCCACGCAGTGTCGTATGCTTTTTCCAAGTCAAAGAAAGCTGACAAGCAGTGTTGCCTCCTGACAAAAGCTTCACGAATGGTTGTTTCTAGACGAACGAGGTGATCCATTGTGGAGCACCCCGTTCGAAAACCACACTGAAACTCTGAAAGGCACTTATTCATTTCGAGAAAATGAACCAATCGGTTATTCACCATTCGCTCAAAGGTTTCGCCTATACAGCTTGCGAGAGCGATGGGACGATAACTGGCAGGACAAGAGGCTTCCTTCCCTGGTTTCAGGAGGGGGATTATGGTGTCAATTTTCCACGCAGACTGTAGTGTCCCCTGTATCCAAACATGGTTGAAGAACTGAAGTAAACATTTTTTTGATATGTCAGACAGGTTTTCAAGCATTGAATATGTAATACGGTCTGGGCCTGGAGCAGTCGCTTTTGCTGACAACAAGGAGCGTGACAATTCTACCATGGTGAAGGGCTGGTTATATCCAAAACAGTCTCCACCATTTACTGGAATCTTCGTTTTTCGGACCTTTTAATTTTTAGAAATTCACTGCTATAATGGGAGGAACTTGAAATGCTTTGGAAGTGTTCCCCAAGTGCATTAGCCTGTTCTTCTAAATTTTCGCATACATGACCGTTAACTTCTAAAAGAGGGACTGAATGACTGATATGCTCTCCCCTGATTTTACGAAGTCTGTCCCATACGATTTTGGACGGGGTACTACAAGATAGAGAAGATACAAAAGTTCGCCAAGAGGATCGTTTAGCCTGTTTTCGTGTCCACCTGGCCTTTGCTCTTGCCTTTTTGAAAAGTAAAAGATTTTCTGAGGTGGGGTATCTCCGAAATGCACCCCATGCACGATTTTGAAGTTTGCGAGTTTCCTCGCATTCATTATTCCACCAGGGTTTAGGTTGCTTTGGGAGGCGACCAGATGTCTGGGGAATGGATACTGTTGCTGCATCAAGTATGATGTTGCTGATAAGATAATTAGCTTCTTCTATTGTTACACTAGCAATAGGAATTACTTTCTGAAAACTGCCTCCAGTCGGCCAGTTGGAGTTTCCATCTAGGAGGGCGTGTTGTCAGAGTGTTCACTGGCGTAAGATATTTTAACACCACTGGGAAGTGATCACTCCCAAATGGATTTTGTTTTACAGTCCATTCTATCTCCTGAAACAAGGATGGACTGCAAAAAGACAGGTCTAAGGTTGAGAAAGACTGACTTGAAGAATGTATGTATGTAGGTGCCCCTGCGTTTAAAAGGCAGGTGGATGTTGATAATAAGAACTTCTCTAACATTCTCCCTCGAGTGTCAGTTCTCGTACTGCCCCAAAGTGGATTGTGAACTTGGAAGTTGGCTGCATAAATCTTCTAATTATTTTTGTGTAGTAGTGTCTGACGGTGGCAGATAGATTGAGCAGATGGTGACAATTCTGTCACACATTCTGTGACACATCTGCACGGCTACAGCTTCCAAGTCTGTAACTAGGTGTACTGCTTTGGTTGGGAGAGATCCTCGTGTGACGATCGCAACACCACCAGATGCTCGGGTGGAGTCAGTTCGATCTTTTGGAAAGATATTGCGTCTTCGCAGTGGATTTTGTGTTTGTGTATTCAGATATGTTTCTTGAAGACAGAAGCATGATGCGTTATACTTCTCGAAAAGATCGTTGATGTCATCTAGATTAGAGAGTAACCCTCGGCAATTCCATTGGAGGATCGTGTGTTGCATAATGATTGCAGTAAGAAGAAAGACGCCTGTCAAGAACTTTTGCCGACTAGGAAGAGCTTCCATTACCTATTTTTTTGTTGGGGGTGTGACCCGCGGCCTTGTGGTTTTCTTTCGTGCAGCCGCAAGCTCCTTGTCAGATATGTCAGGGAGTGACCCGCTCCCCGACAGACTAGATCTATTCTTTTTGGGGGCTTGGGAGCTCGTGCTCGCAAAGGAGCGCTCAGAGCTCGTCTCGTCCTCCCAATCCATGGATGTCACCTCCGTGGACTGTGAGGACAGGAGTGGCGCCGGTGTTAGTGACGCCACTGGAGTTTCGGGGACTGGAGGTGGATGTGCACCTCGTTGAACTTCATTTGTGGTTGTCTCTGTCAGTAGTGATTGCTCGGTCTGTGTGTACTGTGTTACTAGTTTCACTTTCTGTTTCACGGCTGTGGCAAAAGATTTTTCGAAAAAGATGGGAGCTACTTTTTTCCTTGCTTCTGGGTAACTGATGTTCTGTGTAACCTTAACGTGCAGGACTTCTTTTTCATATTTCCACTTTGTACAGGACCTCGAGTAGGATGGGTGGTTGGAAGAACAGTTGACACAGCAGTCTGGCCCTTTGCATTCTTTAGTCTCATGGTCAGACTTTCCACATCGTGCACAACAGGCAGAGCCGCGGCACCCGTCTGCAGCATGTCCAAACCTGTTG